>NC_092040.1:71177823-71326947 GCF_003086295.3 Arachis hypogaea | reverse complement strand
TACGTAACACTTCACATAAGAGTGAGGTCGATCCCAGAGATTGGTAGATTAAGCAACTTTAGTTAAATGGTAGATTTAGTCAAGCAAACATAGTTTTGATTTCATGAGCATTTTGATTTTTGAACATAATTGCAAGAATTTAAATGGCAAAGAATGTAAAAAAACTGGAAGAGAGAAATAAAGTGAAAGTAAATAACGGAAACTTAAATTGCAAGAAACTTAAATAACATCAAAGGTAAAATTGCAAGGAATTAAAGGTTGCAGAAATTTAAAGAACATAAGAGTAAATAGCAAGGAATAAAGAAACGAATGTAAATGACAAGAATAATAAATTGGCAAGAATGTAGAAGGGAATTGGGCAATGGTATTCAAACACTAAGAGCAAAAGAAATGAGAATTAATGATAGAAAGAATCATTAGGGATCAGAGATGCAAGTTTTCATGAATTGATGTTAGTCAAATCCTTCTCAATCATGAGTATAGATCCATGGCAAATGGGTGATTGAATCCCAATCTCTTGGTGATTCAATCTCTCTCAACATAACCAATTGCCACTCTCGTGATCTAATTGTTCATGAGAAGAGATGAAGCACAAAATCTTATCCAGCCACACAATCCCATAATCTCAACCAAGGAGAGTTTACATCTCACATACTAACCAAGGGTGTTTTGATTAAAGGGAATCATGAAGGATGAACTCTAAACTGAATTATGTGGCTCATTCCTCAAATTCACCACATAATTCATATAGATTTAACCCCTCTCTCGATGGTGGTTGAATCTTTGAAGATCAAGAGTATCCTCTTTAGATCAACCACTAGGAATTGAGGAGGAGAAGATGAGTTCACCAATTCATTTCAACAAGCAGAGCTCTTTCCCCCTAATGAAAGTGGGGTTTAGTGAGTCATAGCTCCAATCTCAACAACAATTGCCATAAACCAAAATTAAACTAAGTGCAAAGAAAGATGAAGAAGAATGAAATGCTTAAAGCTTCAGAAAATGAAGAAGAGAAGTTCTAAAGAGGAACCAAAAATTCTCTCCGGGTATCCTCCCGGAAGTACTAAAGAGTTCTCAAAATAAAGTGCTAAAAGTATGAAAAAGTTCTAAGTGTCAAAAGTGTAAAAGTCCTCCACAAGTACACCAATCCTTCTATTTATACTACTTCTAAAACTCTTTCAAAGATCTTGAATTGGGTTAGCAATATGGGCTTCCTCTTTGTTGAATTCTTGGCTCAATTGGAAGAAGTGTTACTAGCCTTGGAAAGGAAGAGTTCATTCATCATGCTTCTGGCCCATTGGCTTGGCGTTTTTGTCAATAACGCTGGCCTTAATGCACGTTGGCAACGTGCATCACATTTCCTGGAAGTGAAGTTTGAGACTTGGGCGTTGCTAGCCCAAGTTGTTGCTACAACTTGCTTTTCCCCTTCTTGCTCTATTTTCATGCTAAATGTAGCCCAAAATTTGAGTGTCAACCTTCTGCTTCAATATGGATTATTATACATCATTGGAAAGCTCTTGATGTCTATTTCCAATGCCACTGGAATCACCTCAATTGGACTTTCCTAGCTCAAGTTATGCTTCCTCAAAGAAGGTAAGGTTGAGTTGCCAAGTTGTTGCCAAAAACGCACCTTCACTCCCAAGTTGGCAACATGCCCGTGCCTAACCTCCCAATGCAGGGACTTGGGGCTAGCGTTGTTGCAAAACATGCCCCTTGCTAGCACGTTGGCAACGTGCTCTTGCCCCCCTCCAGGGCTCATCTCTAGCCTTCTTGAATTTCACTTCATGTTCTTGTTTTTAGGGCCTAAAGATGACTCTGGTTTGGCTCAATTTTGTGCTCCACCATAGACTATTATATATGGTTGGAAAGCTCTGAATGTTAGATTTCCAACGCAACTGGAAGCACTCAATTTTGATCTCTGTAGCTCAAGATATCTTCCATTAAGATGACATGGTCAGGCTGCCTTGTTGGAGTTGTTGTGGATAACGCCCCTATATTCCAGTTAGCACGTGCCCGTGCCTAGCCCCAAAACAGGGAAATGAGGCTGGCGTGTTGATGAACACTCCTTCTCTTCAGCACGTTGGCAAGTGTCGAGCCTTTTCAGCTCCATGTTTGTTCTTGCGTTGCAACGTGCATGGCAAGGCTTATGGGCGTTGGCAACGTGCATGGCACGGCTTATGGGCGTTGGCAACTTGGTTGGTGCCTTCCTGGCGTTGGCAACGTGCATGGCAAGGCTTATGGGCGTTGGCAACTTGGTTGGCACCAAGACTTGGTGCCTAGCCAAGCAACCATTCCTGGCGTTGTTGCCAAACACGCCAATGCTTTCTTGAGTTGGCAACGTGCTCGAGCCTTCTTTCCTAGCTCCAGGCATTGCTTCCCACGTTGCCAGTGAACACGCCCATAGAAGCTGGCGTTGGCAACGTGCTCGAGCCTTCTTCAAGGCTCTAAAACTTGCTTCCCACGTTGGCAACGTGGCTGGCAAGGCTTTCCTGGCGTTGGCAACGTGGTTGGCAAGGCTTGGCGTTGACAACTTGATTCTGGCGTTGGCAACTTGGCTGGCAGCACATTCTGGCGTTGGCACCTGGCTGGCAGCACATTCTGGCGTTGGCAACCTGGCTGGCAGCACCTTCTGGCGTTGGCAACCTGGCTGGCACCCAAGACTTGGTGCCTAGCCAAGCAACCATTTCTGGCGTTGCCAAGGAACACGCCAATGATTCCTGGCGTTGGCAACGCCCTCGAGGTTGTTTCCTATGGTGCCAAAGTTGCTTGGCGTTGCCTTGAGTAACGCCTATGATTCTTGGCGTTGGCAACGCCCTCGAGCTCCTCTTCAAGTCTTCATTCTTGTTGCTTGGCGTTGCCTTGAATAACTCACTCCTTTCTTCAAGTTGGCAACGCCAACTTCTCTTCCAAAGATGCCTGGCGTTGCCTCCAACAACGCACCACATTCCTCAAGTTGGCAACGCCAACTTTGCTTCCTGGTTGCCTGGCGTTGTCCATAAAAACGCACCACATTCCTCAAGTTGGCAACGCCAACTTTGCTTCCAAGGCTGCCTGGCGTTGTCCTCAACAACACGCCACATTCCTCAAGTTGGCAACGCCAACTTTGCTTCTTGGTTGCCTGGCGTTGTCCATAAAAACGCACCCTATTCCCAAGTTGGCAACGCCAACTTCTTCTTGCCCAGCTTGCATCATTCTTGCTTCCATGCTTCCTTGTTTCATCACCTATCATCAACAAAGGAATAGCTTCAAAGTCTTACCAATTCATACAATAAATTTCATGAGATTCATTCATACTCATTCATGTATGTATTCTTTAAATTATTTGCATGAATTTGGCTAGAATCAACATGTTCCTTGGTGTTCTCATGCATGAAGATAAAACTCATAAAAAGACTTGTTTATTTAGAGAAAATGAGTGAGATTAAGCTAAAACCAACTAAACTAACTAGCTAATATAACAAATATGCAATTGCATCACAACACCAAACTTAAAGTGTTGCTTGTCTCAAGCAAAATATAAAACTTTGTCACAAGATCTAAGATGTAAAACTTGAATGTTCTTCCAGAGAGTAATTCTTTTCATTGAGCATGTCATCCCACTTGTGTGGTCATTAATTTATTGTAATTGAACACAACTATTCAACTTTTTCAATTAAAATGCTTGCCTTAATACTAAATTGGTTAACTTCACTAGACTTCTTTTATACCTTAGCACATGACCCTTGAACCATTCTTTCCTTGATGCTTCTCTTCTTTTTTTTTTTTTTTTATATTCCCCCTTTTTTTTTTCATTTCCAATGAGCTCGAAATCTTGTCTTAAGGCGGCTCTTTAGCATAAGCTTTCAATCAACAATCCAAACCAGTTGGTTTCGAGTTGTTAAGTGTTGAGACACTCTTAAAGATTTACTAACTCAAGCCTCTCTCCTTAACACATTCAATCACAGGCATATAACATTGAAATTTTGTTTGGATAGTGGTGTCCAGCACCTCTTTGGGTTGCTAAATGTTCTGTTATAGAGCTACTCTTGATTGTGGATTTTCAATCGATAATCCCGAGTTAGTTAACTCAAGTTATCGGGTGATGAAGCACCCCTCGGATTTACTAGCCCAAGTATGTCTCTTAACATCAATCACCACAGACACATATCCAAATTTTGTCATTGATGCCTAGCCTTTCATTCTTTGTACTCTATTTTCTTTATTGTCAAGGTTATTTGTGCTTTTACTGATAAAGTCTTTGTGATCCTTAACCGAACTAATCTTGTATAAGCAAGCATTCTTTTGAATTTCTTGAACATTGATTCTTTCACAATAAATGTATATATACTAGCACCTTTCTTATGGGACAACATGATTCTTTTTAAGCTAGAATTCTCTCTGTTCTTGCTCAAACTACATCTTTTATTCCATTGACAAGTAAAAGTACTTAAGACAAGCAACCATTCCAAACTTGTGAGTAGTGATGCATGGAATGGGCAACAATAAAGATAATGCTTCAAAGAGAAAAAATGCATCTTAGAAGGTATACCATATTTCAGACATACATCTTCTTTATTTGATAAAACATAAAGAAAACAAAGGAACTTCACCACCTTTAGTCTTCATGTCCCTTTTCCCTTGCTTGATTCTCCTTGCTTTCCTTTGCCCTTTGGATCTTCTTTCTTTTTCTTTTTTAGTTCTCCTTGTTGTTTTGTTGTTGCATCCCCTTTGGATCTTCTTTCTTTTTGCTTTCCGTTCTCCTTGTTGTTTTGTTGTTGCATCCCCCTCTTCTCTTTGCCACACTCCTGAGCTTATCATTGTCTCATTTAGCCTTTGTTGATTAAATCTCACCCTTGCAAGTTCCTGCTCTTCAAATATCTTGCGAGCTTCATTAAAGGTTTTAATTTGTGGGTTGAGTAATGGGGGTGTGGAACAGAGGTAACTGAGCTTTTCTTGGGTGCATATATCATAGTCAAGTCTGTCCTTATGCCTGGCTTCCCTAACATTCTGCTTTCATTGAACTCTTTGTGAAATGTATTATGTCTAGCATCCAATCTATGGAGAAGTTCTCTTTGCTGAGCTTGCTCTATCCTTAGTTGAGCTTGTTCTTGTATTACTTTCTCCATGGCTTTTTCATGTTCCACAGTTGAATTGTTGATGGCTTCCTGCATCTTGGCATATTGTTCTTGTTGTAATTCCATCATGTGTGTTTGGTATTCATTTTGTTGGTTCATCCATTGAACTTGAATCCCTCTTTGTTGATCCATCAATTGCCAAAGGTCCCTTTGTTGTTGAGCTTGTTCCTCTTGGCTTCTTTGAATTTGTGAATATTGCCCAGAAATTCCTTCCAAGGCGGCTTGGAGTTGATTCATGTTCAAGGTGTGAGGTTCTTCCATTTCTTGAGGCTCCTCCTCTTGTCTTGCTTCTTTCCTTTTCTTCCTTCTTGCTAAAGGTTGCCTTTCCAATTGGGTTGTGGTGATGAATTCCAACCTTTCTCGAGTAAGAGGCTTTCCAACAGAGACCACATCAGTTTCTCCAAATTCTTCCAGAGGCACTCCAGCTTCTTCACATAGGCGCAAATAGTACTAGGATATCCTAGCCAGCTGTCCTGTTTGACTTTTTGAGCTATGTCAATGATGTTCTTGGCTATAATGTCTCCAACATTGATTTCCCCTCCTTTCATTATACAATGGATCATTATTGCTCTATTCACCGTTACCTCAGAATTATTTGAAGTTGACATCAATGATCTCCTCACTATGTCATGCCATCCTTTTGCTTGAGGTATGAGATCACCTCTCCGAAGTTTGAGTGGTTGTCCATGTGAATCCAACACCCAATCCGTGCCTACTCTGCATAAGTCACTTACCACATCCATATATCTTGGGTCATTTTCAACCCTTTCTTCATAGCTAGCTCGTTTGAACTGTTTTGCCTTGACCTTTAGCACCCTGTTGATGGTGTCCGGGCTAAAGTCAACAGTCACACCTCTTACATAACTCATGTATGGTTCTTCATCATCATATTCTCTTATCACATTAGTGTAGAACTCATGGATGAGAAGCATGCTCACTTCTTGAGGTTGGTCACAGAGAAGCTCCATCCCCTTTTTCTGATTATTTTTTGTATTTCAGGGTATTCATCTTTTCTTAGCTTGAATGGTAACTCTGGAACAACATCTTTGCTTGACATCCAGCTGAAGATACGCTCGTTGTGTTTGGATTTGAATCTTTTTGATCAAATTCATCTTCTCTCCTATCCCTTGATGATGAGGCCATTGAAGTTCACTTGCAAGGGTTGAATCTTCCACACCAAACTTAGATGAATGCTTGTCCTCAAGCACAAGGAAAATGGTTGTGAATGGGGGAGATATATGACAACAACGTGACTTAGGCAAGCTAGAAAATGATGGTGAGGGGTGGTGGGGTGTTTCGGTTATGTGAGGGGGTGTAGTGCTTCATGAGTTCTGTTGGGTAAAGAGTAGGCCTAAGGCAAGAATATAGAAGACATGGAATGAGTTGGGGGTGTAGTGTGACTTCGGGTGATGAAATGAGGTTATGGGGGTAAGAGAATGAGTGAGGAAGAGTGAGGTTTGATGAATATGGTTGAAGTATTTAAAGTGAAATTTGATGGGGATGCATGGTTCTAGTGACATTTAAGGCTCGGTCATGGCATGGGGAGCATGCTTCCTTGTGCCCAATGCATGTTGAGTTGTTTTTCCCCATGCAAAAAGTTCCAAACTCATGTGACTTCCCTTCCTTGTGTATCCGTGACCTCACTCACCAAGATTCCCCATCATTTCTTTCTTTCTTTCATTATATGCTTACAAGATTCCCCATCACTTCTTTCTTTCTTTCCTGCAACAAAATTCCAAAAGCTTGAGATTCTTAAAGTGACATTAATAGCTAAAAACTTATGATGATATTCCTATGCAAAATTGACTAAACTAAATTAAAATTTATGAATCTATTTTTCTAGCATTAGTAATGTAAGTAAAGACACCAAACTTAGTTTGTGACTAAGTGTTCTATGGAATTAATTCCAAAGATAGCCACATCAAACTTAGTATTTTGCCTACATTATATGCTATTTCACGTTTTTTTTTTTTTTTTTTTTTTTTTTTTTTTTACTAAATAGATGACTATACTTTCATAGTCTAGCATTTTCGTGTATGTATGGACACCAACTTAGTTTGTGGCTAAGTGTTGTAGAACACACTTTTGCCATTACTTCAAGATTGGTCACACCAAACTTAGTGCCTTGCATACACTATGTACTAGTCTACTTAATCATTATTGACTACTAAAGTATGAAAATAAAAGACTCCCTGTGCATGGGTTGCCTCCCATGAAGCGCTTTGTTTATTGTCCTTAGCTTGACACTGCAACTTCTTTGCTCATGTTAAGAGTTGCACACTCTCTTCCTTGCTCCAAGGGCCACCAAAATAGTGCTTCACCCTATGTCCATTAGCTGTGAAGGTTTGTTTTGAGGCTTCATCAAGTAATTCAACATAGCCGTGAGGTGATACTTTGGTGATAGTGTATGGACCAGTCCATCTAGACCTCAGCTTCCCAGGGAAGATCTTCAATCTTGAGTTGAATAACAACACCTTTTGGCCCGGTTCGAATGTTCTTTGAGAGATCCTCTTATCATGCCATCTCTTTGCTCTCTCTTTGTATATTTTGGCATTGTCATATGCCTCCAATCTGAACTCCTCAAGTTCATTGAGTTGTAGCAACCTCTTTTCTCCTGCTGCTTGAGCATCTAAATTCAGAAGTTTGGTGGCCCAAAAGGCCTTATGTTCAAGCTCCACAGGGAGGTGGCATGCCTTTCCATACACCAGCTGAAATGGAGATTTTCCTATGGGCGTCTTGAAGGCTGTCCTATATGCCCAAAGTGCATCATCCAGCTTCCTAACCCAATCCTTTCTTGTTGTTCCCACAGTTTTCTCCAAGATCCTTTTTAGCTCTCTGTTGGCAAGTTCAGCTTGCCCATTGGTTTGTGGGTGATATGGTGTGGCCATTTTGTGAGTAACACCATATTTGTGGAGTAAAGAATTTAGTTGCTTGTTGCAAAAGTGGCTTCCCCCATCACTTATAAGTCCTTTGGGCACTCCAAATCTAGTGAAGATGTTCTTCTTGAGGAATTGCAAGACCACGTTGGTATCACATGTGGTGGTGGCTATTGCTTCTACCCATTTGGAGACATACTCTACTGCTACCAAGATGTATTTGAATGTATAAGATGGAGGAAAAGGTCCCATGAAATCTATTCCCCACAAATCAAAGAGTTCCACTTCCAAAATGAATTTCTGAGGCATCTCATTTTTCTTTGACAAACCCCCTGTTCTTTGACATTCATTGCAATGGCTCACAAACTCTCTAGCATCCTTGAAGATTGAGGGCCAATAGAAGCCACTTTGAAGGACCTTTGCAGCCGTTCTTTCAGCTCCAAAATGACCACCATAACTAGAGTTGTGACAATGCCATAGTATGTTCTTCATCTCATCCTCTGACACACATCTTCTTATCATTCCATCTGGGCATCTTTTGAACAAGAATGGTTCATCCCAGAAGAAGAACCTAGCCTCATGCAACAGCTTC
This sequence comes from Arachis hypogaea, assembly GCF_003086295.3. Classification (NCBI taxonomy): domain Eukaryota; kingdom Viridiplantae; phylum Streptophyta; class Magnoliopsida; order Fabales; family Fabaceae; genus Arachis; species Arachis hypogaea. The sequence goes on along the minus strand of NC_092040.1, from coordinate 71,318,368 downwards.
TTAACTTGTTGTCTTGTATACTCTTGTGGAATGATTCTTCCTGCCTTGTAGTTGGCCATGTCTGCAAACCAAGGGACATGTTGAATGTGCAAGAGGTGTTCATCTGGAAATTCTTCATTTATTGATGGAAGGTTGTCTTGGCATGCATCTTGTGGTACCCTTGATAAGTGATCAGCAACTTGATTTTCATTGCCCTTTCTATCTTTGATCTCAATGTCAAACTCTTGTAGGAGTAGCACCCATCTGATTAGCCTTGGTTTGGCATCCTGTTTTGACATAAGATACTTAATAGCAGCATGGTCAGTATACACTAAGACTTTAGATCCAATCAAATATTGTCTAAACTTATCAAAAGCATATACCACAGCTAGTAGCTCTTTCTCTGTTGTGGTGTAGTTTCTTTGAGCTTCATTCAATACCTTACTTGCATAGTAGATAACATGAAGCTTCTTTTCCTTCCTCTGCCCCAACACAGCACCAATTGCAAGGTTACTTGCATCACACATGAGTTCAAAAGGTAGTCCCCAACTTGGGGGTGTGATGATTGGTGCTGTGGTGAGCTTAGCCTTTAGAGTTTCAAAAGCATGTTTGCATTCATCATCAAAGATAAAAGGGTTGTCTACCACCAACAAATTGCTTAGTGGCTTTGCTATTTTGGAGAAATCTTTGATGAATCTCCTATAGAAACCAGCATGTCCTAAGAAACTTCTAACGGCTTTCACACTAGTTGGCAAAGGAAGTTTTTCTATAATTTTTACTTTTGCCTTGTCAACTTCTATACCCTTTCTTGAAATTTTGTGACCAAGAACAATGCCTTCGGGTACCATGAAATGGCACTTCTCCCAATTCAAAACTAAATTGGTTTCTTGGCACCTTTTCAAGACTAGGGTAAGATGATGCAAGCAAGTATTGAAGGAATCACCAAAGACAGAGAAATCATCCATAAAGACTTCAATAAATTTTTCTACCATGTCTGAGAAGATTGATAGAATGCACCTTTGAAAGGTAGCTGGGGCATTACACAGTCCAAATGGCATTCTCCTATATGCAAAGACTCCAAAGGGACAAGTAAAGGAAGTCTTCTCTTGATCCATGGGGTCAACCACAATCTGGTTATACCCAGAATATCCATCAAGAAAACAGTAATAAGCATGGCCAGCCAATCTTTCAAGCATCTGGTCAATGAAAGGTAGAGGGAAGTGATCTTTTCGTGTGGCATCATTCAGCCTCCTATAGTCTATGCACATCCTCCACCCTGTCACTGTTCGTGTTGGAATAAGCTCATTCTTCTCATTAACAATGACAGTCATCCCCCCTTTCTTAGGCACTACTTGCACTGGACTGACCCATGGGCTATCAGATATAGGGTAGATGATCCCAGCCTTACACAACTTCAGGACTTCCTTTTGAACAACCTCCTTCATTGTGGGATTCAATCTTCTTTGAGGTTGTACCACTGGTTTGGAATTCTCCTCTAGAAGTATCTTGTGCATGCATACAGCAGGGCTTATGCCTTTCAAGTCATCAATGGTCCATCCCAACGCCTCTTTGTGAGCTTTCAAAACCACAAGGAGCTTTTCTTCTTCCTCTGCATTCAATGTGGAATTGATGATCACTGGGAAGCTGTCCTTCTCACCAAGGAATGCATATTTAAGATGAGGGGGTAGTGGTTTCAACTCTTGTTGTGGTGCCTCTTCTTTGGTAGCTTCACTTGGTTCCTCTGATGCTTCCAATTTGTTCTCTCCTTGTCCCTTGATGTTATGGACTTCCTCTTGTTTCATTTGATGGTTTGTTTCAAGCACTTCTTCAACCAAAGAATCTACTACATCAACCCTCATGCAATTTTCTTTCTCAACAGGGTGTTGCATTGCTTTGAAGACATTTATGGTCATTTGCTCATCATGCACTCTGAAAATCATCTCTCCCTTTTCCACATCAATGATTGTTCTAGCTGTAGCCAAAAAGGGTCTACCAAGAATGACTGAATTGTTTCCCTCTTCATCCATGTCTAGGACCACAAAATCAGCTGGGAATATGAAGTTTCCCACCTTCACCAAGAGGTTCTCAACTACCCCATTTGGTATTTTGATGGATCTGTCAGCAAGTTGGAGTGACATCCTTGTGGGTTTAAGCTCTTCAATCATCATTTTCTTCATCATGGTAAGGGGCATTAGGTTAATGCTAGCTCCCAGGTCACAAAGTGACTTGTCAACAGCCATGCTCCCAATCGTGCAAGGTATGAGAAAGCTGCCAGGGTCTTTGAGTTTTGGAGGTAGCCCTTTTTGAATGATGGCACTACACTCTTGATTGAGAATCACCGTTTCTTTTTCTTGCCAACTTCTCTTCTTTGTGATCAATTCCTTAAGAAACTTTGCATATAATGGCATCTGTTCCAGAGCTTCTGCCAATGGGATGTTGATTTCAAGTTTCTTGAAGATTTCTAAGAACCTTGGGAATTGTTGATCTTTTGCTCCTTTGTGTATCCTAGTTGGGTATGGAAGCTTGGGTACATAGGCTTTTACTCCTTCATTTTTGTTTTCTTGTTGTGGATTCACACTCCCCTTGCTATCACGGTTGCTTCTTTGTTCGAGTGGGTTGCCTTGTGGCTTGGCAACTTCTTTGCCTTTGTTAGATGTTGAACCCTTTTCTTCATCTTGCCTTTCCACATGTACTTCCACTGTGTCTTGCTCTTTGGGTTTTATTTCTTCTTTATTCGAACTTTCACCAACTACCTTGCCACTTCTTAACTGCAAAGCCTTACATTCTTCTCTTGGGTTGGGTATTGTGTCACTTGGGAGCACATTGGTTGGACGCTCGGCTTGTTTGGCTAATTGTCCCACTTGTCTCTCAGTATTCTTCATGATGACCTCATGTTCCTTGTGTCCCTTAGCTAAGGCTTGAGTGGTTTGAGCAAGTGCTTGCAAGGTTGCTTCAAGACTTGAGATTCTAGTTTCATGATGGTCAATTGGGGGTATGATGGGGGTTGATTGTTGTTGGAAGTTGTTGGGTGGATTAGTGTGGTAATTTTGTGAGTTGGATGATGGTGCAGAGAAGTTATTTTGGTGAGTTTGTGAGTTATGATGGGGTGGTTGATATGTGTTTTGTGATTTTCTATATTGGTTAGTGTTGTTGGCATGGTGATTTTGGTTATTTGTGTTACGGGTTTGATTGTGGTTGCTATTCTTTTGCCAATGGTTTTCACCCCACTTTAGATTGGGATGATTTTTCCAAGATGGGTTGTATGTATCACCATGAAATTCATCCTGAGAATTTGAAGTATTCTGCATGTATTGAACTTGTTCTTGTGGTTGTTCAACATTGGTCCCTTCACCTTGGTTCCATTCAAGCAATGGTTGAGTTGTTGTGTTCACTGCTGCAAGTTGCAAACCATCCATTCTCTTTGTTATCATCTCCATTTGTTGTTGGATTTGTTGGTGCATTAACTTATTTTGTGCCAAGATAGCATCAATACCTTCAAGCTCCATTACACCTTTCTTTGGGGTTGGATTGTGCTGCCTCTCTGATGAGTAATAATATTGATTGTTTGCCACAATCTCAATGAGGTCTTGGGCCTCCTCGGCAGTTTTCATCATGTTGAGTGATCCTCCTGATGAGTAATCTAGTCCCTTCCTTGCTTCTAAGCTTAAGCCTTCATAGAAGTTTTGGAGTTTGACCCAATCACTAAACATGTCAGGGGGACATCTTCTCCTTAGTGCCTTATATCTTTCCCAGGCTTCATACAATGACTCCCCTTCCATTTGCCTGAAAGTTTGAACCTCTGTCTTCAACTTGATGATTCTTTGAGGTGGGTAGAACTTTGCTAGAAATCTGCCCATCACATCATTCCAATTGTTGAGGCTTTCCTTGGGGAATGACTCTAGCCATTGAGTGGCCTTGTCCCTCAAAGAGAATGGAAACAGTAGCAGCTTGTAGACATCTGGATGCACTCCATTTGTCTTCACTGTATTGCATATCCTCAGAAAAACAGAGAGATGTTGATTTGGGTCTTCAAGAGGTCCCCCTCCATAAGAGCAATTGTTCTGTACCAAAGTGATGAGCTGAGGTTTCAACTCAAAGTTATGGGTATGAACATTTGGTGTAGCAATACTACTCCCACAATGTCTTGGATCAGGGATAGTATACGAGGATAACACCCTTCTAGCTTGTCCATCATTATTGTTGTTGACCCCTCCAGGAGGATTTTGCATCTCATCCTCCATGACTTGATCTTCTCCCTCTGATTCCTCTAACTCCTCTTCACCAACTATGAACTTTCCTCTTTCTGCTCTCCTTATCCTTCGGAGGGTTCTCTCGTCCTCAATATTACGTCTACTAGCTCCTGACATACACAAACAAAACCAAAATCACAAGTGAGACACTCTAGAACTAGAGTGAAATTGGAGTTAGTGAAACAAAGTATCAAACAGTTAGTGGGCTTAACAAAAACACAAAGAAAATGCTTAATCTAAACCACCTTTCACTTAATCATTGTCAATCTTTCCAATCCCCGGCAACGGCGCCAAAAACTTGATACGTAAAAATGAGATTTCACGTACAACTGGCAAGTATACCGGGTCGTATCAAGTAATAAAACTCACAAAGAGTGAGGTCGATCCCACAGAGATTGGTAGATTAAGCAACTTTAGTTAAATGGTAGATTTAGTCAAGCAAACATAGTTTTGATTTCATGAGCATTTTGATTTTTGAACATAATTGCAAGAATTTAAATGGCAAAGAATGTAAAGAACTGGAAGAGAGAAATAAAGTGAAAGTAAATAACGGAAACTTAAATTGCAAGAAACTTAAATAACATCAAAGGTAAATTGCAAGGAATTAAAGGTTGCAGAAATTTAAAGAACATAAGAGTAAATAGCAAGGAATAAAGAAACAGAATGTAAATGACAAGAATAATAAATTGCAAGAATGTAGAAGGGAATTGGGCAATGGGTATTCAAACACTAAGAGCAAAAGAAATGAGAATTAATGATAGAAAGAATCATTAGGGATCAGAGATGCAAGTTTTCATGAATTGATGTTAGTCAAATCCTTCTCAATCATGAGTATAGATCCATGGCAAATGGGTGATTGAATCCCAATCTCTTGGTGATTCAATCTCTCTCAACATAACCAATTGCCACTCTCGTGATCTAATTGTTCATGAGAAGAGATGAAGCACAAATCTAATCCAGCCACACAATTCCCATAATCTCAACCAAGGAGAGTTACATCTCACATACTAACCAAGGTGTTTTGATTAAAGGAAACATGAAAGGATGAACTCTAAACTGAATTATGTGGCTCATTCCTCAAATTCACCACATAATTCATATAGATTAACCCCTCTCTCGATGGTGGTTGAATCTTTGAAGATCAAGAGTATCCTCTTTAGATCAACCACTAGAATTGAGGAGGAGAAGATGAGTTCACCAATTCATTTCAACAAGCAGAGCTCTTCCCCCTAATGAAAGTGGGGTTTAGTGAGTCATAGCTCCAATCTCAACAACAATTGCCATAAACCAAAATTAAACTAAGTGCAAAGAAAGATGAAGAAGAAGAATGAAATGCTTAAAGCTTCAGAAAATGAAGAAGAGAAGTTCCAAGAGGAACCAAAAATTCTCTCCCGGGTATCCTCCCGGAAGTACTAAAGAATTCTCAAAATAAAGTGCTAAAAGTATGAAAAAGTTCTAAGTGTCAAAAAGTGTAAAAGTCCTCCACAAGTACACCAATCTCTTCTATTTATACTACTTCTAAAACTCTTTCAAAGATCTTGAATTGGGTTAGCAATATGGGCTTCCTCTTTGTTGAATTCTTGGCTCAATTGGAAGAAGTGTTACTAGCCTTGGAAAGGAAGAGTTCATTCATCATGCTTCTGGCCCATTGGCTTGGCGTTTTTGTCAATAACGCTGGCCTTAATGCACGTTGGCAACGTGCATCACAATTTCCTGGAAGTGAAGTTTGAGACTTGGGCGTTGCTAGCCCAAGTTGTTGCTAACAACTTGCTTTTCCCCTTCTTGGCTCTATTTTCATGCTAAATGTAGCCCAAAATTTGAGTGTCAACCTTCTGCTTTAATATGGATTATTATACATCATTGGAAAGCTCTTGATGTCTATTTTCCAATGCCACTGGAATCACCTCAATTGGACTTTCCTAGCTCAAGTTATGCTTCCTCAAAGAAGGTAAGGTTGAGTTGCCAAGTTGTTGCCAAAAACGCACCTTCACTCCCAAGTTGGCAACGTGCCCGTGCCTAACCTCCCAATGCAGGGACTTGGGGCTAGCGTTGTTGCAAAACACGCCTATTTGCTAGCACGTTGGCAACGTGCTCGTGCCCCCCTCCAGGGCTCATCTCTAGCCTTCTTGAATTTCACTTCATGTTCTTGTTTTTAGGGCCTAAAGATGACTCTGGTTTGGCTTCAATTTTGTGCTCCACCATAGACTATTATATATGGTTGGAAAGCTCTGAATGTTAGCTTTCCAACGCAACTGGAAGCACTCAATTTTGATCTCTGTAGCTCAAGATATCTTCCATTGAAGATGACATGGTCAGGCTGCCTTGTTGGAGTTGTTGTGGATAACGCCCCTATATTCCAAGTTAGCAACGTGCCCGTGCCTAGCCTCCCAAAACAGGGAAATGAGGCTGGCGTTGTTGATGAACACTCCTTCTCTTCAGCACGTTGACAACGTGCTCGAGCCTTTCTCAAGGCTCCATGTTTGCTTCTTGGCGTTGGCAACGTGCATGGCAAGGCTTATGGGCGTTGGCAACGTGCATGGCACGGCTTATGGGCGTTGGCAACTTGGTTTGTGCCCTTCCTGGCGTTGGCAACGTACATGGCAAGGCTTATGGGCGTTGGCAACTTGGTTGGCACCAAGACTTGGTGCCTAGCCAAGCAACCATTCCTGGCGTTGTTGCCAAACACGCCAATGCTTTCTTGAGTTGGCAACGTGCTCGAGCCTTCTTTCCTAGCTCCAGGCATTGCTTCCCACGTTGCCAGTGAACACGCCCATAGAAGCTGGCGTTGGCAACGTGCTCGAGCCTTCTTCAAGGCTCTAAAACTTGCTTCCCACGTTGGCAACGTGGCTGGCAAGGCTTTCCTGGCGTTGGCAACGTGGTTGGCAAGGCTTGGCGTTGACAACTTGATTCTGGCGTTGGCAACTTGGCTGGCAGCACATTCTGGCGTTGGCAACCTGGCTGGCAGCACATTCTGGCGTTGGCAACCTGGCTGGCAGCACCTTCTGGCGTTGGCAACCTGGCTGGCACCCAAGACTTGGTGCCTAGCCAAGCAACCATTTCTGGCGTTGCCAAGGAACACGCCAATGATTCCTGGCGTTGGCAACGCCCTCGAGGTTGTTTCCTATGGTGCCAAAGTTGCTTGGCGTTGCCTTGAGTAACGCCTATGATTCTTGGCGTTGGCAACGCCCTCGAGCTCCTCTTCAAGTCTTCATTCTTGTTGCTTGGCGTTGCCTTGAATAACTCACTCCTTTCTTCAAGTTGGCAACGCCAACTTCTCTTCCAAAGATGCCTGGCGTTGCCTCCAACAACGCACCACATTCCTCAAGTTGGCAACGCCAACTTTGCTTCCTGGTTGCCTGGCGTTGTCCATAAAAACGCACCACATTCCTCAAGTTGGCAACGCCAACTTTGCTTCCAAGGCTGCCTGGCGTTGTCCTCAACAACGCGCCACATTCCTCAAGTTGGCAACGCCAACTTTGCTTCTTGGTTGCCTGGCGTTGTCCATAAAAACGCACCCTATTCCCAAGTTGGCAACGCCAACTTCTTCTTGCCCAGCTTGCATCATTCTTGCTTCCATGCTTCCTTGTTTCATCACCTATCATCAACAAAGGAAATAGCTTCAAAGTCTTACCAATTCATACAATAAATTTCATGAGATTCATTCATACTCATTCATGTATGTATTCTTTAAATTATTTGCATGAATTTGGCTAGAATCAACATGTTCCTTGGTGTTCTCATGCATGAAGATAAAACTCATAAAAAGACTTGTTTATTTAGAGAAAATGAGTGAGATTAAGCTAAAACCAACTAAACTAACTAGCTAATATAACAAATATGCAATTGCATCAGCTGGTCAACACCACCTTCATTCCTGGGGAGAAACCTTCAGTGGGGATCTTTTTGTTTCTCCATCATCTAGGTACTTTCTTCTTTTTGGGAACCTCCTCCTAGGTAGATGATGCATTCCCAACACCAAACTTAGGTTTGATGTCAGGAGGAATTTTATTGATTATTTCCAAGGGAGGTTTGAGCTGCAGATTCTGCTGTGTATCATCAGGGGATTTTTGAAGGGTTGGATCAATAAGCTCAGTCTGCATGCACCTCTCTTCTTCACCTGCTGAATGTACATCTTTGAAAACATGGAAGACTAGTTGCTCTTCATGCACTCTAAGCACTAATTCGCCCACTTTTACATCAATCAAAGCTCTTCCAGTGGCTAGGAATGGTCTTCCTAGAATTATAAAGGCATTCTCATCCTCCCCCATGTCAAGAATCACAAAGTCTGCTGGGAGGAAGAACTTACCCACTTTGACTAAGATATTCTCCACTAATCCGTATGCAGGCTTCATAGATTTGTCTGCCATCTGTAATGCTATCTTTGTGGGTTGTGCCTCTTGGATTTGCAGCTTCTTGATCACAGATAAGGGCATTAGATTTATGCTTGCCCCCAGATCACATAGGGCTTTCTCAAAGGTTGTGCTCCCAATGGTGCATGGAATTTGAAAGCTCCTTGGATCTGACATCTTCCTTGGCAAGTTATTCTAAATTATAGCACTACATTCTTTAGTCAGGACTACTATCTCATCTCCCTTTAAACGCTTCTTCTTTGACAATAGCTCCTTCATGAACGTGACATAAATAGGCATTTGTTCCAAAACCTCAGCAAAAGGAATATTGATTTGCAACTTTCTGAAGACTTCCAAGAACTTTGAAAACTGCTTGTCCTTGGTATCCTTTTGAAGTTTCTGAGGATATGGCATCTTAGGCTTGTACTTAGGAGCCTTTGGCAATGTAGGATGAGTGTCAAGAGAGTATGGGAATGGGTTGTCCGCACGCTTTGGAGGGGCGTGCTCCTCTTCTTCCTTCTTCTCCTCTGGAGCTTCTTTTTCAACTGATTCTTCATTTACCTTGGCCTTAGAGCCAACTACTTTACCACTTCTCAGTTGAATGACCTTGCAATATTTTTCAACTGGCTCCTCAGCAACTTGTGCTTCCATACTTGCCACTTGTCCACTTATCAAGGTGATAGCCTTGCATTCCTCTCTTGGATTCACCACTGTATTACCAGGAAGGCTATTAGTGGTCTTTTGATCAATTTCATTAACTTTTGTGGCTAATTAACCCATCTGAATCTCTAAGTTCTTGATTGATGCTCTGGTTTCCTGTCTAAAGCTTATCAACATTGCTTCCAAATCATTATTCTGTTGGGGCTGAGAAGTTGCTTGCTGAGATGACTGAAACTGGTGGTTATTAAAATTATTCTGTTAAAAACCACCCTGAGAATTATGATTAAAATTATGTGGCCTCTGAGGTTGCTCTCTCCACCCAAAATTTGGGTGATTTCTCCACCCCTGATTGTAGGTCTTAGAATAGGTATCATTGTTGGGATTTCTAGGAGCACTCCCCATTTAATTGACCTGTTCAGGAGAAAATTGAGCATAATCATAATTATTATTTTGCACAAAAATGACCTGTCATGTCATAAGAGGCTTCTTGAGGTGGATTTTGGGTGTTGATAGCTGAGACTTGTATGCCACCCATTTGTTGAGTAAGTAGACTTATTTGCTGAGACATAAGCTTGTTCTGAGCAAGAATAGCATTAAGAGCTTCTACTTCCATGACACCCTTCTTCTGAGGAGCCTTAAAGTTCACAAGATTCCTGTTAGATGAGTATAAATATTAGTTGCTAGCAACTAATTCAATAAGCTTAATAGTCTCCTCTGGTGTCTTCTTCTTGTGCAATGAACCTCCTGCAGAATTATCTAAACGCATCTTGGACATTTCACCCAAACCTTCATAAAAGATATCTAGTTGGGTCCACTTGGAGAACATGTCCGGAGGGCATTGCCTAGTCAGTAGCTTGTATCTCTCCCAAGCTTCATAAAGAGTTTCACCTTCCTTCTGCCTGAAGGTCTGAACCTCCACCCTAAGCTTAGTCAGCTTCTTTGGTGGGAAAAATTTAGTAAGAAACGCAGTTACAACCTTGTCCCAAGTATCCAAACTCTCCTTGGGTCGGGAATCTAGCCATAGCTTTGCTCCATCCCTCAGGGCAAACGGGAAGAGCATGAGTTTGTACACCTCTGGGTTCACTCCAGTTGTCTTCACAATATCACAAATCTGCAGAAAACTAGAGATAAATTGATTTGGGTCTTCGTGGGAAGACCATGATACTAGCAGTTTTGTTGCACCAGGGTGACCAGTTGAGGCTTCAACTCAAAGTTGTTCACAGCTATAAGAGGCACCACGATGCTTTTTCCATAAAGATCTACAGTAGGAGCAGAGTAAGAGCCAAGCACTCTCCTTTGTTTCTCATTTCCATTTGGATTAGCCACATTGGCATTATCAGCATCATTAGGATCCATAGCGGATTCCACAACCTTGTAAAGTCTTGCCTGTTGTAAACGTCACCTAAAAGTCCTTTCAGATTTAGGATCAAAGTCTAAGAGATGTTCTTTGTCTCTGTTCCTGCGCATAAACAAACAGAAAATAAGAAAAGATGGGAATCTCTATGTCAGAGTGTAGAGAATTTCCAGTGAGGTAACTTGTAAAGAGATAAAAATATATTTTTTTTTCGAAAATTTAAAACAAAATTTAAATAAAAATTAAAACTAAAATGCCTAATCTAAGAAATCAAACAACTAATAATTGTTAATCACAGTCAATCCCCGGCAGCGGCGCCAAAAACTTGGTGTGGTAATTTACAACCCACAAACTAACCGGCAAGTGCACTGGGTCGTACCAAGTAATACCTCAGGTGAGTGAGGGTCGATCCCACGAGGATTGATGGATCAAGCAACAATAATTGAGTGATAGACTTAGTCAGGCAAATAGAAAGTAATGTTTGGGCAATATAAAAGACATTAAACAATATAAAGAATATTGAAGGAAGGCAAGTAAATAAATTGGGAAGCAAATATGGAGAAAACAATTAAGGTTTTAGAGTTATCTATTCTTCCGGATTAACTTTTCTTACTATCTATTTTAATCATCTAGGATTTAATTTATGCCAAACTATATGTGACTAGACCCTAATTCTGTAGACCTTTCTAGTCTCCTCTAAAATTCATTATCTGCCAATTCCTTGGTCAATTAATTCCAATTAGAAGCTGCATGATCAAATTCCAGTTTATATGCCACAAAAACTCTAATTACCCAAAAATAAAAGGATTATATGTCACGTATCCTGTTAAATCCAGATAATTAAAATTTAGGAGAATATTTTTTCAAGCTGTTGTTCAAGTAAAGAGCTTTTCCGAGTTTTACAAGAACTCAAATAGAAAGAGGGTCATACTTTCGTTCTACCCAAATTCATAATTTAAAGAGCAAAAACAATTCTAAAATTATAAATCCATACATGAATTAAAATAGAAAAAGTAATAAAATCAATCCATACAAATAGACAAAGCTCCTAACCTTAGCAATGGAGGATTAGTTGCTAATGGTTTAGAGAAGAAAATAAGGATTCTGATAAAATGTATTTTGGTAGTCTGGAATGGGGGATTCTCCAGTTAACTAATGGAATCCTCCTTTTTATAACTAATCCTAATTAATTTAAAAATCTAAAATTAAAATAATATTTTTTCCTATTTTAAAACTCAAATTTAAATTTAAATCAGAATTAATTATAGCAATCAGCAAGTTTTCAATTTATGGATGGGGACCACTTGATTCCTTCACTCTGCAGCCTCTGATCTGTACTTGCTGGGCTGAAAATTGGGTCAAAAGCAGCCTAGAAATCGCCCCCATCATTTTTTGGATTTTTTGCACGTGGCGCATGTCACGCGTACGCGTCGATGGTCTTCTTCGCGTGTCACGCCTATGCGTCAAGTACGCGCACGTGTCACTAAGCAAATCTTCAAATCACGCGTACGCGTCAGGCACGCGCACGCATTACCATGGAAAGCTCTAAGTCTCGCGTACGTGTCAATCACGCGTACGCGTCGCTCCTCGCTGCCATCTTCTTTAATTCTTGTGCTCCAAAAACTCCATCAAATCCAGCCGAATTCTACGTAAAATAAACAAAATTGCACAATACTCAAAGTAGCATCCATATTGGCTAAAAGATAATTAATTCTTTATTAAACTCAATAAATTAGATGTAAATTCACTAGGAAAAGATAGGAAAGATGCTCACACATCACTCACCGAGGTGCATCCTGTCCTACATCTGAAAACAACAACATATATATGGTATGAAAACCAGAGGTTCTCAGTATGGTAATAATACCCACATACATAATATATAAGATCCCCAGAAAGCCAGAGGCAACCCTAGAACTTCGACACTCAGATTTAAAGTTTAAAGATTTAAAACAAAAAACCAAAGCAGATTAAGTTATCTAAGACTCTTAAATTTAACTCAATTCTACTTTCTAACTTAACCCTTGATTTTCCTACCTTTCTCTAATCCTCCGAAACTCTGGTGCACAAACAAGCAATACAGACAAAGCAAACACAAGTAGGATACAGATATCGCAGGTAGCAAATATAGCAGGTAAGCATAATAATCACAAAGGCAAGCCTAATTAATGCACAATGAAATAAAACACACATATGCATATGATGTATGGTTACACTATGGATAATGAGTCTCATTTGTCAGTTATATAGCCAACCCGACATGTCCGGTGGCTAACCCTGGACAGAACACCAAACACGGAGCATGTGAGACAATGCCGCAACCCTTCCATCTTACCCGTGTACCCGGAGCAGGGGATAACTGATAAATCATTATTTTATGATTTATCTTGTGTTTAATTATGTGGTTTTATCAAGTCTTCACCCACTTATTCATATGATTTGAATGTATTTATAATTCCTTCCTAAATTTGTGCTATGTTTGAAAACTTGCTTCTTAGAGATCTTTTAATTATGTATTTTAATTCTCATCTTACCACTGCATCTTACCCGGGATTCTTGCCTCTTACCCCGAGCAGGCGGATAACACCGCTGCATCTTACCCGGAGGCATATTACAATCAAATTCAAACTCATTTTCATTATCATTCCAATTCATTCATAATCATTCAATCATTAATTCATCTCCCACACATTTCTCAACATTTCTGCACTTCCTTAACATATACCCGGAGCGAGAGGTCAGTGCCACCGCCTCTTACCCGGTCACATCTATCTCATTGTCATTCAATTCATTCAACAACTATCATCATCACACTTCCCATTTCGTTCATCAATAATCCACACTCAAAACATAATATCTTCTTAGAGAAATTAAACTCGAAACATAAACCTTTTCTTAATAAATTGAATTCGAAATACTATAATTCTTTTCTTAACTAAATAAAACTTAAAACATAGTACTTTTCTTAATAAATAAAGTTCCAAAACATAATGCGTTTCTTTTCTTTCTAAATCGAAGTCAAATAATATAATTCTTTTATCCATACTTGTCTAAATAATACTTTAAACCAAATTTCCAATTTTTATAAAAATTTCGATAGTATCTCCTTTAAAATTCGGACTTTGCCATTCTTCTCGGGTCCTAACCAAACCACCTTTCAAACCCTTTTTAAATCACTTCTAATAAGCCAAATCAATTCTAATATCAAAATCATTTGCAACTCTCAATTCATTAATTATTTAACATACACACACACACACACACACACACACACACACACACACACACAGATATATATATATATATATATATATATATATATATATATATATATCTTTCATCATCAATACTCATATGCATTCATCAGTAATCATTCATCAACTCCCATCAACAATATTAATTAACACAATTCCTATAACCAACTCAAAAAAATCATCATTCATCAACTCATTCACAATATAATTCTGCATTTCCATCACGGTTACTAGCTTTAACATATTCCCACATTTTCAACCTATCCTATGGACATCTATCCTATGTTTTCACAAAACATTATATATTATCTATGAGAAACCAAAACCATACTTTGGCCGATTCCTTCTTAAGCCCGAAACACCTCAATTATCCACCGTTCCTCAAGCTCCAAAGCTCCAACTCTTCACTAATTGAATTTTCTGCTCCCAGGATTCAATTCCAAGCTTCCAATATCCACAAATTTAACTCTAATTCAACAAGATACACGATCTAATTCATACAATATCACAATAATCCACATTGAGATCACTAAATCACCAATTCATAGGGTTAAAGTTTCCTTACCATTACCCACGAGTCAAATGGACAAAGTTCTACACTATCCATGAGCTAATTCGACCCTAGAACATCAAAACCACATAATCTCTCAAAGTCAAAACCATAAATTTCGAAATTAGGGAAGAGTCATTAAGAGAGAAATCATTAGATTCTTACCAAATTGTTCGATGGATTTTGTAGAGAATTCTGAGATGAATGCGTGACCGCTGACGGCTCATCAATCGGAGCTCTATATTGAAAGTTAAGGACGATTGAAATTGAAAGTAGAAGGGTTAGGGTTCAATGCTGATTGCTCCCTCCATCAACGTGTTTCAGGCCATTTGGGGAAGAAGAGTGCAAGTACTGGTTTTTATATAATGGGCCTTGGTTCCAGTTTGGGCCCGGTTTAACCGGTTCGGTCTAATTTTGGGTCAAAAGCTTTAAAATTAGTGTCAAAATTCATATTTTAATTATTTCTAACAGCATCAACAGTCCTTTGTCAGCCTATGGATCAGATTTTTGCTCAGGTCCCTCAATTTCAGCAAGAAAATACCTGAAATCACAGAAAAACATAGAAACTCATAGTAAAGTCTAGAAATATAAATTTTGCATAAAAACTAATAAAAAATCCCAAAAAGTAGCTAGATCCTACTAAAAATACCTAAAAACAATGCCAAAAAGCGTATAAATTACAACACCAAACTTAAATTGTTGCTTGTCCCCAAGAAACTGAAAAAAAAATTAGGATAAAAAGAAGAGAATATACAATGAATCCCACAGTATCAATGAAACTTAGTCCTAATTAGATGAGCGGGGCTTGTAGCCTTTTGCTTCTGAACAGTATTGGCATCTTACTTTATCCTTTGAAATTCAGAATGATTGGCATCTATAAGAACTCAGAATTTCAGATAGTGTTATTGATTCTCCTAGTTCAGTACGTTGATTCTTGAACACAGCTACTTCATGAGTCTTGGCCGTGGCCCTAAGCACTTTGTTTTCCAGTATTACCACCGGATACATAAATGCCACAGACACATAACTGGGTGAACCTTTTCAGATTGTGACTCAGCTTTGCTAAAGTCCCCAGTTAGAGGTGTCCAGAGTTCTTAAGCACACTCTTTTGCTTTGGATCATGACTTTAACCACTCAGTCTCAAGCTTTTCGCTTGGACCTGCATGCCACAAGTACATGGTTAGAGACAACTTGGTTTAGCCGCTTAGGCCTGGATATTATTTCCTTGGCCCTCCTATCCATTAATGCTCAAAGCCTTGGATCCTTTTTACCCTTGCCTTTTGGTTCAAAGGGCTATTGGCTTTTTCTGCTTGCCTTTTCTTTTTTTCTCTCTTTTTTTTCGCCATTTTTTTTCACTGCTTTTTCTTGCTTCAAGAACTAATTTCATGATTTTTCAGATTATCAATAACATTTCTCTTTGTTCATCATTCTTTCAAGAGCCAACAACTTTAAAATGCATAAACAAGAAGATAAAAAACATGCACTATTCAAACATTCATTCAAAGAACAAAAAGTATTGCCACCACATCAAACTAATTAAACTAGTTTCAGGATAAAATTTGAAATCCATGTACTTCTTGTTCTTTTGTAATTAAGCACATTTTTTATTTAATAGAGGTGAATGATTCATTTATTCATTGCTTTAAGGCATAGACACTAGACACTAATGATCATGTAATGAAGCCACAAACATAGATAGAACATACAGCATAAAAATTGAAAAAAAATAGACATGGAGATTAAGGAATGAGTCCACCTTAGTGAGGGTGGCGTCTTCCTCCTCTTGAAGAACCAATGGTGCTCTTGAGCTCCTCTATGTCTCTTCCTTGTCTTTGTTGCTCCATCCCTAGTGATTTTGGTGCTCCTAATAGTTGTGTGGAGGAAAATGTATCCCTTGAGGCATCTCAGGGATTTCTTGATGAGGAATTTCCTTATGCTCTTGTTGAGGTCCATGAGTGGGCTCTCTTGATGTGCAATCAAATGCTCTACTACTGAGCTATGGACCCTTGAGATGAATCTCTCCATCTCTCATGACTCGGAGGTGGAAGCAATTGCCTTCCCTTTCCTCTTTCTTGAGGTTTCTCTGGCCTTAGGTGCCATAAATGGTTATGGAAAAACAAAAAGCATTGCTTTTACCACACCAAACTTAAAATATTTACTCATCCTCGAGCAAAAGAAGAAGGAAAGATGTAGAAGAAGAGGAAAATGGAGGAGATGGATGGTGTATAGTGTTCGGCCAAGCGGTGAAGAAAGTGTTTGTGATGTGTGAAAATGAAGCTGTGAAGGGGGGTGAGAGTGAGTTGAGGTTGGTGGGGATCCTGTGGGGTCTACAGATCTTGAGGGGCCAAGGATTTCTCATCCCTACTCTAATTTGGCGTTCAAAATGCCTTAGAGTGCAATCCTGGCATTTAAATGCCAGTCTGCTACCCTGTTCTGGCGTTTAAACGCCAGCTTTCCTTCTTGTTCTGGCATCTAAACGCCAGGTTGTTGCCCTGTTTTGGCATTTACACGCCAGCTTTCTGCTCTGTTTTGGCATTTACACGCCAGTCTGGTGCCCTGTTCTGGCCTTTAAACGCCCATTTTGCTACCCCTAAATCCTCCAGGGTGTGCTATTTTTTACTTCTGCTTTATTTTTATGAGTGTCTTTGTGACTTCACATGATCATCAACCTAAAAGAAAACATAAAATAACATAGATAAAATTAAGATAAAATTGGGTTGCCTCCCAACAAGCGCTTCTTTAATGTCAATAGCTTGACAATGAGCTCTCATGGAGCCTCACAGATGATCAGAGTATGGTTGAAATCTCTCAACACCAAACTTAGAGTTTGGTTATGGCCTCCCAACACCAAACTTAGAGTTTGAATGTGAGGGCTCTGTTTGACTCTGTATTGAGAGAAGCTCTTCATGCTTACTCCCCATGGCTACAGATGGAGAACCTTGAGTCTTTACTACAAGACATTCTTCATTCACATGAAGGATTAACTCTCCTCTATCAACATCAATTACAGCTCTTGTAGTGGCTAGGAAGGGTCTTCCAAGGATGATGGACTCATCCTCATCCCTCCCAGTGTCTAGGATTATGAAATCAGCAGGGAATTAAAGGCTTCCAACCTTCACTAGCACGTCCTCTACTAGTCCAAAAGCTTTTTTCATGGATTTAGCTGCCATCTCCAATGGGAATTCGGTGGCCTGTACCTCATAGATTCCCAGTTTCTCCATCACAGAGAGTGGCATCATGTTTATCCCTGACCCCAGGTCACACAGAGCTTTCTCAAAGGTCATGGTGCCTATGGTACAGGGTATTAAGAATTTACCATGATCCTGTTTCTTTTGAGGTAAATTTTGCTGAACCAATGTATTCAGTTTATTGGTGAGCAAGGGAGGTTTACCTTCCCAAGTCTCATTACCAAATAATTTGGCATTCAGCTTAATGATTTCTCCTAAATATTGGCCAACTTGCTCTTCAACAATGTCTTCATCTTCTTCAGGAGATGAATAGTCATCAGAGCTCATGAATGGTAAAAGGAGATCCAATGGAATCTCTATGGTCTCTGTATGAGCCTCAGATCCCTTTGGTTTCTTATCGGGGTATTCCTTACTGACCACTGGACGTTCCCTGAGGTCTTTCTCATTGGGATTTACGTCCTCTTCCTCCTTCTCAGGTTCGGCCATTTTGATTACGTCAATGGCCTTGCACTCTCCTTTGGGATTCTCTTCTGTATTGCTTGGGAGAGTGCTAGGAGGAGTTTCAGTAACCCTTTTACTCAGCTGGCCCACTTGTGCCTCCAAATTTCTAATGGAGGATCTTGTTTCAGTCATGAAACTAAGAATGGCCTTAGATAGATCAGAGACTATGTTTGCTAAGCTAGAAGGATTCTGCTCAGAATGCTCTGTCTGTTGCTGAGATGATGATGGGAAAGGTTTGCTATTGCTAAACCTGTTTCTTCCACCATTGTTATTATTGAAGCCTTGCTTCTATTGATCCTTCCATGAAAAATTTGGATGATTTTTCCATGAAGGATTATAGGTGTTGCCAAAGGCTTTACCCATGTAATTCACCTCTACCATTGCAGGGTTCTCAGGATCATAAGCTTCTTCTTCAGAAGATGGTTCTTTAGTACTGTTGGATGCATTTTGTAATCCATTCAGACTCTGAGAGATCATAATGACTTGTTGGGTCAATATTTTATTCAGAGCCAATATGGCATTCAGAGCATCAATTTTAAGAACTCCTCTCTTTTGAGGTGTCCCATTACTCACAAGATTCCTCTCAGAGGTATACATGAACTGGTTATTTGCAACCATTTTAATAAGTTCCTGAGCTTCTACAGGCATTTTGTTTAGGTGAATGGATCCACCTGCAGAGTGGTCCAGTGACATCTTGGAAAATTCAGACAAACCATCATAGAATATATCTAATGTGGTCCATTCTAAAAGCATGTCAGAAGGACACTTTTTCGTCAATTGCTTGTACCTTTCCCAAGCTTCATAGAGGGATTCACCTTCTTTCTGTCTGAAGGTTTGAACATCCACTCTAAGCTTTCTCAGCTTTTGAGGAGGAAAGAACTTGGCTAAGAAAGCCGTGACCAGCTTATCCCAAGAGTCCAGGCTATCTCTAGGTTGTGAGTCCAACCATGTTCTAGCTCTGTCTCTTACAGCAAAAGGAAAAAGCATAAGCTTGTAGACTTCAGGATCAACTCCATTGGTCTTAACAATATCACACATCTGTAAGAACTCAGTTAAAAATTGTTAAGGGTCTTCTGATGGAAGTCTATGAAACTTGCAGTTCTATTGCAGTAGAGAAACTAATTGAGGCTTTAGCTCAAAATTGTTTGCTCCTATGGCAGGAATTGAGATGCTTCTTCCATAAAAGTTGGAAGTTGGTGTAGTAAAATCACCTCTTCCTTGCATTATTGTTTGGTTCGGCCATAATTGTTTCTTTTGCTGCTTCCTTTTTGAAAATTTCAGTGAGGTCCTCTTTAGAGCTTTGTGCTTTAGCTGCTCTTAGCTTCCTCTTCAGAGTCCTTTCAGGTTCAGGATCAGCTTCAACAAGTATGCCTTTATCTTTGTTTCTACTCATATGAAAGAGAAAAAAACAAAGAAAATATAGAATTCTCTATGTCACAGTATAGAGATTTCTTGAGGTGTCAGAGGGAAATAAGAATAGAAGAAGGAGGTAGCTAAAGTTTCGAACACACAAAGAGAGATGGAGTTCGAATTGACAATGGAGGAGAAATGTTAGTGTTTCAATAGAAAAAGGATAAGTGAGGGGGGAAATTTTCGAAAATAAAAAGAATAAGATTTAAAATAAATTTTTGAAAAAATGGTTGTGGTTTTGAAAAAGATAAGAAATAGTAAAACAAACCAAAAGTCAATTAGTTAGTTGAAAAAGATTTGAAAATCAATTTTGAAAAGATAAGAAGTTAGAAAAGATTTTGAAATTGATTTTGAAAAAGATATGTTTGAAAAGATATGATTGAAATTTATTTTGAAAAAGATTTGAAAAGGAAATTAAAAAGATTTGATTTTTGAAAAAGATATGTTTGAAAAGATATGATTGAAAATACTTGATTTGAAAAAGATTTGATTTTGAAAAAATTATGAAGATTTAAAAAAGATTTGATTTGAAAACAAAATTTCTCTCCTTGTGTCATCATGGCGTTAAACGCCCAGGAGCTGCATGTTTTGGGCGTTTTAACGCCCAATTGCTGCATGGTTTGGGCGTTCAACTTCCAAGAAAACATATATAAGTATGAGGGCTAAAGCAATAACAATCAAATTAAACCCACAATTGAATTGAGTAATTGAAAGATTTTTTTCAAACTTGCAAGAAAAGAGATGATCGTGGTGAAAACATGTAATTGAGTGATCGAACCCTCACCGGATGTGTATCCGCTCTAGTCACTCAAGTGTATAGGGTTGATTCACTCAATTCTCCCTTAATCATGCTTTCCAAGATTTGTTTTTCATATAAACATCAACAATCATTTCATGCATGTAGGACAAATATCATGAGGACTTTTCCAAAGGTTGTAATGGGGCTAGGGTCAAGGTAGGATTTTATATGGTCAAGTGGACTAGAAATTTGAATCTTTGATTAACTTAAGCTTTCCACCTAACCTATATAACAACCTATAAAATTCTAAACAAACCTAACTACCTGATGACTTACATCATCTACCCTTTTTTCTTGCATAAAAAGGACCATAAAAGAGAAATAATCTCATTTGATCATTGCAATACATGCCTTAATTGATGAATATCATAGTACATTGCTTTGAAATGAGCTTGTGCTGAATTTCAGGAGAAAGAGACATCAAAAATGGGAAGGAAACAACAAAACAAGTGGGGCGTGTGAAGCAGGCGTGCCACTTGGAACAAACGCCACAAAATTTCATTGGCATGGCACGCCAAAAGCTGGACGTGGCACGCTAGTACAACTTTCTAGAGAGCAACAATGAAGACCATTGAAGGGGCGTGGCATGCCAGAGGCTGGGCGTGGCACGCCAATTCATCATTTAGAAGAGTTCATCACTATGGCGTGCCACTTTGTTTCGAACGCGTGGCACGCCAGCTCCAGAATTCACTTAGGCATGCCACTTGAGGATCAAGGCATGACACGCCAAGCCTAAGAGACCCACAATTAAATGGGCGTGCCACTTGAGCAACATGGCGTGGCACGCTGGTACAAGAATCCAGAGAGGAGGTTGAAGGCTAAATGAGGTCTGGGCGTGGCACTTGGTGTTGAAGGCGTGGCACGCCAATGCATAAAGAAGACCCAAGCCAAAGCTGGGCGTGCCACTTGGAGTCTGATGAGCGAATAATTTATACGCTTTTTGGCATTGTTTTTAGGTAGTTTCTAGTATGTTCTAGTCACTTTTTAGTATATTTTTATTAGTTTTTATGCAAAATTCACATTTCTGGACTTTACTATGAGTTTGTGTGTTTCTCTGTGATTTTAGGTATTTTTTGGCTGAAATTGAGGGACCTGAGCAAAAATCTGTTTCAAAGGCTAAGAAAGGACTGCAGATGCTGTTGGATTCTGACCTCCCTGCACTCGAAGTGGATTTTTTGGAGCTACAAAAGCCCAATTGGCACAATCTCAATTGCATTGAAAGGTAGACATCTTGGGCTTTCCAGTAATGTATAATAGTTCATACTTTACCAGAGATTTGGTGACCCAAACTGGCGTTCAAACACCACCCAGAGACCATTTTCTGGCGTAAAACGCCCAAACTAGAACCAAAGCTGGCGTTTAACTCCAAGGATGGCCTATGCACGTGAAAGCTTCAAAGCTCAGCCCAAACACACACCAAGTGGGCCGCGGAGGTGGATTTTTGCACTATCTACTCATTTTCTGTAAACCTAGGTTACTAGTTTAGTATAAATAACACTTTTTGACTATTGTATTTTATCTTTGGACGACTTTTTGATCCTTTGATCAGGTCTTCTTCCCCTGTTTTCGAATTCTTATGCCATTTGGGAGGCTGGCCATTCGGCCATTCGTAGACCTTTTGTTCTTATGTATTTTCAACGGCGGAGATTCTACACCTCATAGATTAAGGTGAGGAGCTCTGCTGTTCCTCATGAATTAATGCAAGTACTATTGTTTTTCTTTCAATTCATGCCTTCTTCTTCTCTAAGATATACTCTCGTACTTAATTCAGTTAAGTCAGACTGAAGGGGTGATCTGTGACAATCACCCACTATCTTCAGTACTCGCTTAGGCAAGATCCGCGTGCCTGACAACCACAAGCGGTCTACATGATGTTCAACGTAGTCACTGGATGCCAGCTGGAGTATATTCTCTTGGGTCTCTGATCCATGCGTTTGACTAGCATTTCCTGACAATAGAGCATTCAAATCAGTGAGATTAGAACCTTCGTGGTATAGACTAGAAACAATTGGTAGCATTCTTGAGATCCGGAAAGTCTAAACCTTGTCTATGGTATTCCGAGTAGGATCTGGGAGGGGATGATTGTGACGAGCTTCAAACTCGCGACTGTTGGGCATAGTGATAGTGTGCAAAAGGATCAATGGATCTTATTCCGACATAAGTGAGAACCGACAGATGATTAGCCATGCGGTGAGAACCGTAGCTGGATTATTTTCACTAAGAGGACGGATGGTAGCCATTGACAATGGTGATCCACCAACTTACAGCTTGTCATGGAAGGGAGTGCGCATGATTGGATGGAAGCAATAGGGAAGCAGAGGCTCAGAAGCAACAAAGCATCTCTAAACGCTTATCTGAAATTCCCATCAATGAATTACATAAGTATCTCTATTTTATTTTATGTTTTATTTATCTATTAATTATCAAAATCTTATAACCATTTGAATCTGCCTGACTGAGATTTTCAAGATGACCATAGCTTGCTTCAAGCCGACAATCTCCATGGGATCGATCCTTACTCACGTAAGGTAATACTTGGACGACCCAATGCACTTGCTGGTTAGTTGTGCGGAGTTGTGAAAAGTATGATCACAATTTCGTGCACCAGAGTCAAAGGCATGGCATGCCAGCTCACATATCTCACTTGGGCGTGCCACTTGTATGATCAGGCGTGGCATGCCAACACTCAAGGAGGCCAAGCAAAAGTTGGGCGTGCCACTTGGTATCAAAGGCGTGGCACACCAGCAAAGGAATCTCACTTTGGTGTGCCACTTGAACGTTCAGGCGTGGCACGCCAACTCTTGGAACCAAGGCTAGTGATGGGCGTGGCACGCCAGTTTCATGGCATGGCACGCTGGTAGTGTTTTCCAGAGAAGGAGATAAGAAGCCAACAAACTGGGCGTGCACTTGAATGATGAAGCATGACACGCCAGCAAAGGGATGAGGCATTTAGAGGGGCGTGGCACGCTGGTACAAGTTTCTAGAAAGCATAAAGATGAGGAAATGGCCTGGGCGTGCCACTTTGTATCGAAGGCGTGGCACGCCAGGCTACTTGAGGGCATTAACATGGCCTGGGCGTGCCACTTTGGCTCGAAGGCGTGGCATGCCAGGGACGTAATGAAGGAGGGCGTGCCACTTGGATGATGAGGCGTGGCACGCCAAGCCAGAATCAAAGGAAGCATGACACGCCAGCAAAGTGCCAGTCACACGCCAGCTGGAAGATCACATTTGTTGAGTTTCTTTTCCCTCCAAATTGTAATTTTCTTTTTATTTTTGTATTTTCGTTTATTTTTCTAGACCTAGGAAGTATAAATATCCCTTGAAAGTATTAAAAAAAGGGATCAGAGTAGTAGGATTGGGGATAGTTCTAGTTGGATTCACTTTTCACTTTTTACACTTTTTCTCTTCCATCTCTTGTACTTTCTCTCTGAGCTATGAGTAGCTAAATTCTCTCTCATTGAGAGAGGGAGCTCTATTGTACTTGATGGGTTAATGATAGTGAATTTCTTCTTCTCTTCATCTTCTCTTTGATTTGCTTGAAGGAATTTCGTTTTTCATGCTTAGTGTTCAATCATCTTGGAAAAGAGATTGAATTCAAAATGGGTTTCATGGGAACCTTGGAAAAGGAAACATGAAACCATGCTAGAAATTCCTTCTCACACTTGAGTAGAATCTAGGTTTTGGTGTTTGGATATGGTGACATATAATCCTCCCTCTACTTGGACCTATGATGATGTGTGGTATAATTAGGGATCAAGCATATCTCTCTTCATGAGCAATTAGACCAAGGAATTGGCTATTGATCAAGATCTGAGAGATTGAGTCACCAAGGGATTGGGGCTCAATCAATCATGATTGCCAAGAGGTCAATGAGTTGCATGATTGAAGAGGATATGAGCTGGAATTAATCCAAAGAGACAATATCTCCTTATCTCAATGAATTCCCCCATTCTTATCTTTCCCATTCTTTTATAGCTTTACTTACATTTTGCGAAATCCCATTCCCCTTTACATTCTTGTTATTTCCATTTTTGCATTTTATTGCTTTCTTTTATTTCTTTTGCCATTTATGTTTCTGCCATTTATAATTCTGCACACACGACCTATTCTGTTGAGCTTGACTAATTCACTAATTGATTAAAATTGCTCAAATCTACCAATCTCTGTGGATACGATCCCACTCTACTGTGGGTTAATAATTAACGATAATTTTGGTGCGCTTGCCAAGAGCGGATTCATAAATATTATTGCGGATTCATTAAGCTGGATTTAATCCAAAGAGATAATATCTCCTGATCTCAATGAATTCCCCTTATTCTTATCTCTCCCATTATTTTATAGCTTTCATTTACATTCTGCAAATCCCCATTCCCTGTTTACATTCTTGCCATTTCTATTTCTGCACTCTATTGCCTTTCTTTATTCATTTGGCATTTATGTTTCTGCCAGTTATTATTCTGCAATCACAACTTATTCTGTTTAGCTTGACTAATTCACCAATTGATTAAAAATTTCTCAAATCTACCAATCTCTGTGGATACGAACCCACTCCACTATGGGTTATTACTTGACGATAATTTTTGTGCGCTTGCCAAAGAGCGGATTCACCATTTTTATTGGGGGGAAGTGAATTCAAACTCATCAAGTTTTATGGCGCCGTTGCTGGGGATTGGTTTGAATTTGACAATGATCAAATTGATTGGAGAACTAGATTAAGGATTTCATTCACCTTGTTGCTTTTCTTTTTTTTGTGTGTTCTTTAATTTCCTTTTCTATCCTGATTTTCTTTGCTTTTTTTCTTTTTTTTGGGATCATTTTAACTATTCACTGCTCATATTTTCACTCTTCTAAATGTTTGATTAATTGCATCAACCAAGCTAATTGCTAATCTTAACTGAGGCCATTCTTTTTTTTACTTGCTCTCTATGTGCTGTGTGTATGACAGGTAGAAGGGGAGAAACTTCATCCTCTTTTGATAGTGAACTTGAGAGGACCTTCCTTAGATTAAGGAGCGAGGCTAGAGGCAAATGCATAGTTGGAGAGGAACCAGTGGAAGAAGATCTAACAACCACCATGGATGACGAAGTGCAAGACAATGTTGGAGGAGGTGTTGATGACTTACATCATCTACCCTTTTTCTTGCATAAAAAGGACCATAGAAGAGGCATAATCTCATTTGATCCTTGCAATTCATGCCTTAATTGATGAATATCATAGTACATTGCTTTGAAATGAGTTTCTACTGGATTTCAGGTGGAGAAGACATCAAAAATGGGAAAGAAAACAACAAAACAAGTGCGGCATGTGAAGCAGGCGTGCCACTTGGAACAGACGCCACAAAAGTGTATTGGCGTGGCACGCCAGAAGCTGGGCATGGCACGCTGGTACAACATTCCAGAGAGCAAAATTGAAGACCATCAAAGGGGCGTGGCACACCAGGAACAAAGCGTGGCACGCGAACTCGTTACTAGAAGAACCGTCACTATGGCGTGCCACTTTGTGTCGAAGGCGTGGCACGCCAGCCCCAGAGTTCACTTGGGCATGCCACTTGAGGACCAAGGCATGGCACGCCAAGCCTATAAGACCCATAATTGAATGGGCGTGCCACTTGAGCAACAAGGCGTGGCACGCTAGTGAACAAGGAGACAATGCAAAAGTTGAGCGTGCCACTTGGTATCGAAGGCATGGCACGCCAGCTCCAGAAGTCCCACTAAGGCGTGCCACTTGAACAACAAGGCGTGGCACACCAGCGCCTAAGGAGGCCAAATAAAGCTGGGCGTGCCACTTGGTATCGAAGGCATGGCACACCAGCTTAATTATCTCACTTTGGCGTGCCACTTGAACATCCAGGCGTGGCATGCCAACATCTGTGACCATGGCAAATGACGGGCGCGACACGCCGGTCTCATGGCATGGCACGCTGGTAGTGTTTTCCAGAGGAGGAGTTAAAGGGCCAATGAACTCAGGCGTGCCACTTGGACGACGAGGCGTGGCACGCCAGCAAGGGGGTGAAGCTTTAAGAAGGGTGTGGCACGCTAGACCCTGGGCATGCCACGCTGGTACAAATCTCCAGAAGCATAGAGATAAGGGAAGTGACCTTGGGCATGCCACTTTGGTTCGAAGGCGTGGCACGGCTGGTTGCTTTGCCCTTTAAAATGCCTTGGGGGTGCCACTTTTGTTCGAAGGCGTGGCATGCCAGGCTACTTTGCCCTTTAAAATGCCTTGGGCGTGCCACTTTGGTTCGAAGGCGTGGCACGCCAGGCTACTTTGCCCTTTAAAATGTCCTGGGCGTGCCACTTAGGCCTGAATGCATGGCACGCCAGGGGTGAAACAGAGGACGGCGTGCCACTTGAATGGAGAGGCATGGCATGCCAAATCAGAAATAGAAGGAGCGTGACACGCCAGAGAAGCGCCAGTCGCACGCCAGCTGGAAGATCACGTTTGTTGAGTTTCTTTTCCCTCCAAATTGTAATTTTCTTTTCACTTTTGTAATTTTCTTTTATTTTCTAGATCTAGGAGTAGTATAAATACCCTTGGAAGTATTGGAAAAGGGGTTAGCAATTCACAGAGTTTAGTTTTTGGGGATTTCACTTTTAGTTTTCACACTTCATCTCTTCCATCTTTTGTACTTTCTCTCTGAGCTATGAGTAGCTAAATTCCCTCTCATTGAGAGAGGGAGCTCTATTGTACTTGATGGATTAATGATAGTGAATTTCTTCTTCTCTTTATCTTCTCTTTGATTTGCTAGAAGGAATTTCGATTTTAATGCTTAGTGTTCAATTAACGTCAAAAAGAGATTGAATGCAAAATGGGTTTCATGGGAACCTTGGAAAAGGAAACATGAAACTATGCTAGAAATTCCTTCTCACACTTGCTTAGAATCTAGGTTTTGGTGTTTGGATATGGTGACATATAATCCTCCCTCTACATGGACCTATGATGATGTGTGGTATAATTAGGGACCAAGAATATCTCTCTTTATGAGCAATTAGACCAAGGAATTGGCTATTGATCATGATCTGAGAGATTGAGTCACTAAGGGATTGGGGCTCAATCAATCATGATTGCCAAGAGGTCAATGAGTTGCATGATTGAAGAGGATATGAGCTGGAATTAATCCAAAGAGACAATATCTCCTTATCTCAATGAATTCCCCCATTCTTATCTTTCCCATTCTTTTATAGCTTTACTTACATTCTGCGAAATCCCATTCCCCTTTACATTCTCGTTATTTCTATTTTTGCATTTTATTGCTTTCTTTTATTTCTTTTGCCATTTATGTTTCTGCCATTTATAATTCTGCACACACGACCTATTCTGTTGAGCTTGACTAATTCACTAATTGATTAAAATTGCTCAAATCTACCAATCTCTGTGGATACAATCCCACTCTACTATGGGTTAATACTTAACGATAATTTTGGTGCGCTTGCCAAGAGCGGATTCATCAATATTATTGGGGAAGGGTAGTGAATTCTGACCATCAAGTTTTATGGCGCCATTGCCGGGGATTGGTTTGAATTTGACAATGATTAAACCAATTGGAGAGCTAGATTAAGCATTTATTTTATTTTATTTTATTTTTTTTATTTATTTCCTAGTGTAACCTTTAAATTCCTTTCTAATATTTGTTTTTCTTTCTTGTTTTTCTGAGATTCTTTAGCTATTCATTGTTTATACTTTCACTCTTCTAACTGTTTGATTAATTGCATCACTCAAGCTAATCACTAATTTTAACTAAGGAGATTTCTTCACTTGCTCTTTTATTGCTGTGTGTTGGCTGTATGACA
Source organism: Arachis hypogaea (assembly GCF_003086295.3). Taxonomy (NCBI): domain Eukaryota; kingdom Viridiplantae; phylum Streptophyta; class Magnoliopsida; order Fabales; family Fabaceae; genus Arachis; species Arachis hypogaea. The sequence continues at coordinate 71,290,284 of NC_092040.1, read as the reverse complement.
GGTAGAATAGGAGAGACTTCATCCTCTTTTGATAGTGAACCTGGGAGAACCTTCCTTAGATTGAGGAGGGAGGCTAGAGGCAAGGGTATAGTTGGAGAAGAACCAGTAAAAGAAGATCTAACAACCACCATGGAAGACGAAGTGCACGAAGATGTTGGAGGAGGAGCTGGAAATCAAGCTGTGCAAGAGAGGAGAGTCTTAGGCTCCTATATCAACCTAAATCCAGGAAACTGTGGCAACGGCATCCTCAAGCCAACAATCCATGCCAACAACTTTGAGTTGAAACCTCAACTTATCACACTAGTCCAGAATAACTGCTCATATGGAGGAGGTGCTCAAGAAGATCCAAATCAACATCTCAATACATTCTTGAGGATATGCAATACTGTAAAGTCCAATGGTGTACACCCTGACACATACAAACTACTTCTGTTCCCTTTCTAACTCAGAGATAAGGCAACTAAGTGGTTAGAATCATTCCCCAAGGAGAGCCTAACCACATGGGAGGATGTTGTGAACAAGTTTCTAGCGAGATTTTACCCTCCACAGAGGATCAACATGCTAAGAGCTGAGGTGCAAACCTTCAGAGAGCTAGATGGTGAAACACTCTATGAGGCCTGAGAGAGGTTCAAAGATCTAACAAGGAAATGCCCATCGGATATGTTTAATGAGTGGGTGCAGCTCCACATTTTCTATGAAGGATTAACCTATGAATCGAAGAAGGCTGTGGACCACTCTTCAGGGGGTTCACTCAACAAGAAGAAGACCATTGAGGAAGCCATAGATGTCATTGAAACTGTAGCTGAGAATGACTACTTCTATGCTTCAGAAAGAGGCCAAAAGAAGGGGGTGTTGGAACTCAATTCTATGGATGCCCTGTTGGCACAAAACAAGGCAATTGCAGCACAATTGGCAGCCTTAACCAAGAAAATGGAAAATAATCAAGTTGCAGTTGTCCAAGCTCAAGCACCACCCCAAGAAGAAAATGAACCAGAAGTTGAATGTGAGCAAGCAAACTATGTGCATAACCCATCTCGACCCGCATATGACCCTAACTCTAAGACTTATAACCCAGGATGGAAGAACCACCCAAATTTTGGGTGGGGGAACCAACAAAATCACAACTAAGAGCACAATAAACCATACCAAGCCAATCAATACCAGAATCACAACTCGAACCATCAGTCAAATAACAACAGACCTTACCACAATCCACCTCACACATCATATCCTTCTAACCAGCAAACATACCACCATCAAGACACACTAACCCCAACCTCACAACCGTGTGAAATCAAGGGTAACTTTAAGAGAGTAGAGGTAGCACAGCTATCATCACAGCTCACAGGAGCCATTTTCACCCTCTTGGAAAGGCAAGCACAAGCTGAAAAAAAGATAGAGGCCAACCAAGAAGAATACAGGTCGAATTTGAAGAACCAAAGTGTAGCAATCTCAAAGCTGAAAGCACAAGTGAGGTTCTTATCCAAGCAAATCCCAATGCCTACACACACATTTCCAAGTGACACCATGGCCAACCCAAGAGGGGAATGCAAGGCCATCACACTTAGAAGTGAAAAAGTGATAGAAGAAGCCACCCAAAACCAAGAAAACCACGAAGAAGGAGCTGCAGAAAAGCCTAAAAATAGGAAGAAAGAAGAGGCCCCTAGCCCGTCTTCACCAAAGCCAATCTTGAAGCCTTATGTACCAAAGGCACCATACCCACAAAGGCTCAGGAAGGATGGGAAGAACAACCAGTTCTCCAGATTTTTGGAAATCTTCAAAAAGCTCCAAATCAACATACCATTTACTGAAGCATTGGAGCAAATGCCCCTCTACACAAAGTTCTTGAAGGAGTTCATGACAAGAAAAAGAAACTGGGGTGAAAAGGAGACTGTAGTCCTAACAGAGAAATGTAGTGCCATCATACAAAAGAAACTCCCCCAGAAAATGAAGGACCCAGGAAGTTTCCAAATCACCTGCATCATAGGGGATATCACTATTGAAAAGGCCTTCTGTGACTTGGGAGCTAGCATCAATCTCATGTCCTTGAACCAGATGAGAAGGATGAGAATTGAGGAAGCCAAACCAACAAGAATGGCACTCCTACTAGCTGACAAAACATTCAAGTTTCCACATGGAGTGGTGGAAGTTTTATTGGTGAAGGTCGGAGAATTCATCTTCCCAGCTGACTTTGTTGTGCTGGATATGGAAGAAGAGGCAAACACTTCAATTATCCTAGGAAGGCCATTCCTAGCTACTGCTAGAGCCATTATTGATGTGCAAAAAGGAGAACTAGTCTTGAGATTACATAAGGAAAAGATGGTCTTCAATGTCTTCAAGGCAATGAGTTATCCCAAGGAAGCAATAGGAGAATCCATGATGGTGGACACCATAGAACAAATAGTCCAAGGAGTTTTGGAAGAAGAGCAATATGAAGGAAGTATGGAATTGGAGCAATGAGCACCACGTGTAGAACCACCACAAGGAACCATGGAAAGTTCAATCATAACAAGCCACAAAGACAACAATGAAGAAGAGGCACCAAAACTAGAGCTAAAAACCCTACCTCCAAGCTTGAAATATGCCTACCTAGGTGACAACAGCACCTACCCAGTGATCATTAACTCAAGCTTGAGCAAAGAGCAAGAAGAGGAGCTCATCCAAGTGCTAAAACAACACAAGGATGCTATAGGCTGGATGATGAGCGGATAATTTACACTCTTTTTGGCATTGTTTTTAGGTAGTTTTTAGAAGGATCTAGCTACTTTTAGGGATGTTTTTATTAGTTTTTATGCAAAATTCACATTTCTGGACTTTACTATGAGTTTGTGTATTTTTCTGTGATTTCAGGTATTTTCTGGCTGAAATTGAGGGATCTGAGCAAAAATCTAATTCAGGCTGAAAAAGGATTGTTGATGCTGTTGAATTCTGACCTCCTTGCACTCGAAAAAGATTTTCTGGCGCTACAAACCTTTAAATGGCACGCTCTTAACTGTGTTGGAAAGTAGACATCCAGGGCTTTCCATTAATATATAATAGTTCATACTTTATTCGAGTTTAGATGACGCAAACTGGCATTCAACGCCAGTTCCATGCTACATTCTGGAGTAAAACACCAGAAACACGTCACAAACCAGAGTTAAACGCCAAAAACATGTTACAACTTGGCGTTTAATCCCAAGAGAAGCCTCTGCACGTGTAAAGCTCAAGTTCAACCAAAGCACACACCAAAGTGGGCCCCGGAAGTGGATTTCTGCACGTAGACTTATTTCTGTAAACCCTAGTAGCTAGTTTAGTATAAATGGAATTTTTACTATTTTACTATTGTCTTATGACCATTCGGTCTTGGCCATGCCTGGACCATCACTTATGTATTTTCAACGGTGGAGTTTCTACACACCATAGATTAAGGTGTGGAGCTCTGCTGTACCTCGAGTATTAATGCAAGTACTACTGTTTTTTATTCAAATCACGCTTATTCTTATTCTAAGATATTAGCTGCACTTCAACATGATGAATGTGATGATTCGTGACACTCATCATCATTCTCACCTATGAACACGTGCCTGACAACCACTTCCGTTCTACCTTAGATTGAGCGTGTATCTCTTGGATTCCTTAATCAGAATCTTCGTGGTATAAGCTAGAATTATTGGCAGCATTCTTGAGAATCCGGAAAGTCTAAACCTTGTCTATGGTATTCCGAGTAGGATTCAGGGATTGAATCTTCATACGCTTATCTGAAATTCCCACCAATGAATTACATAAGTATCTCTATCTTTATTTTATGCTTTATCTATCTTTATATTCGAAAACCATTATAACCATTTGAATCCGCCTAACTGAGATTTACAAGATGACCATAGCTTGCTTCATACCAACAATCTCTATGGGATCGACCCTTACTCACGTAAGGTATTACTTGGACGACCCAGTGCACTTACTGGTTAGTTGTGCGAAGTTGTGACAAAGTGTGATTCACGTTTGAGAGCACGAAGCCTATTGGCGCCATTGTTGATGATCACAATTTACGCGCACCAAGTTTTTGGTGCTATTGCCGGGGATTGTTCGAGTTGGAGCAAGCGATATTTCAAGATTTCGGCAACAACACCATGTTTTTGGCGCCGTTGCCGGGGATTGTTCGAGTTTGGACAACTGACGGTTCAACTTGTTGCTCAGATTAGGTAATTTTCTTTTCAAAAAGTTTTCAAAAATTTTTAAAAAATCTTTCTTTGTTTTCGTTTTTCCAAAAAGTAATTTTCGAAAAAAAATTAATAAAATCATAAAAATCAAAAATATTTTTGTGTTTCTTGTTTGAGTCTAGAGTCAAATTTTAAGTTTGGTGTCAATTGCATATTTTTAATTTTCTAAAAATTTTCAAAAAATTCATGCATTGTATTCTTCATGATCTTCAAGTTGTTCTTAGTAAGTCTTCTTGTTTGATCTTTAATTTTTCTTGTTTTGTGTCTTTTGTTGTTTTTCTTATGCATTTTTGCATTCATAGTGTCTAAACATGAAAAAATTTCTTAGTTTGGTGTCTTGCATATTTTTCTTTTCCTGAAAATTTTTCAAAAATAAGTTCTTGATGTTCATCTTGATCTTCAAAGTGTTCTTGGTGTTCATCTTGACATTCAAAGTGTTCTTGCATGTTTTCTTTGTTTTGATCCTAATTTTTCATGTTGTGAGTCATTTTTGTGTTTTTCTCTCTCATCATTAAAAATTAAAAAAAATAAAAAAATATCTTTTCCTTGTTTTACTCATAAATTTCGAAATCTTTGGGTTGACTTAGTCAAAATTTTTTTTTAAAATAAGTTGTTTCTTGTTAGTCAAGTCAAGATTTCAATTTTTAAAATCCTATCTTTTCAAAATCTTTTTCAAAAATCAAATTTTTTTTTTCATTTTTTTATTATTTTTGAAATTTTTAAAATTTGATTTTCAAAATCTTTTTCTTAATTTTATTTCATTATTTTCGAAAATTTTACTAACAATAATGTGATTGAGTCAAAAATTTGAAGTTTGTTACTTTCTTGTTAAGAAAGGTTCAATCTTTAAATTCTAGAATCATATCTTTTAGTTTCTTGTTAGTCAAGTAATCAATTATAATTTTAAAAATCAAAACTTTTTCAAAATATCTTTTTCAATCATATCTTTTTCAAAATTGGTTTCAAAATCTTTTCTAACTTCTTATCTTTTCAAAATTGATTTTCAAATCTTTTTCAACTAACTAATTGACTTTTTGTTTGTTTCTTATCTTTTTCAAAACCACCTAACCACTTTTCTCTCTCTAATTTTCGAAAATTCCTCCCTCTTTTTCAAAATTCTTTTAATTAACTAATTATTTCAAATTTTAATTTTGATTGTACTTCTTCTCTTAATTTTCAAAAATCACTAATTTTTTTCAAAAATAATTTTCAAAACTCTCTCTTTCTCATCTCCTTCTATTTATTTATTTAATTACTAACACTCTTCTCTTCATAAAAAAAATTTGAACTCTCTCTTCTCCTATATGTTCGAATTTTTCTCATCCTTCTTTTATTCTTTTATTCTTCTACTCACATAAAGGAATCTCTATACTGTGACATAGAGGATTCCTCTTTCTTTTCTGTTTCTTCTTTTTCATATGAGTAGGAGCAAGGACAAGGACATTCTTGTTGAAGCAGATTCTGAACCTGAAAGGACTCTGAAGAAGAAGCTAAGAGAAGCTAAAGCACAACAATCCAGAGAAAACCTTATAGAGAGTCTCGAAAAAGAAGACATGGCCGAACCCAATAACAATGGTGGAGGCGCAAGGAGGATGCTTGGTGATTATACTACACCTACTTCCAATTTTTATGGAAGAAGCATCTTAATCCCTGCCATTGGAGCAAACAATTTTGAGCTGAAGCCTCAACTAGTTGCTCTAATGCAACGGAACTGCAAGTTCCATGGACTTCCATCTAAAGATTCCTATCAGTTTTTAACTGAGTTCTTGCAAATTCGTGATACTGTTAAGACTAATGGAGTAGATCCTGAAGTCTACAGGCTCATGCTTTTCCCTTTTGCTGTAAGAGACAGAGCTAGAACATGGTTGGACTCACAACCTAAAGATAGCCTGGACTCTTGGGATTAGCTGGTCACGGCCTTCTTGGCCAAGTTCTTTCCTCCTCAAAAGCTGAGCAAGCTTAGAGTGGATGTTCAGACCTTCAAGCAAAAAGATGGTGAATCCCTCTATGAAGCTTGGGAAAGATACAAGCAGATGACCAAAAAGTGTCCTTCTGACATGCTTTCAGAGTGGACCATTTTAAATATATTCTATTATGGTCTATCTTAGTTCTCTAAGATGTCACTGGACCATTCTGCAGGTGGATCCATTCACCTAAAGAAAATACCTGCAGAAGCTCAAGAACTCATTGACATGGTTGCAAATAACCAATTCATTTACACCTCTGAGAGGAACCCTATGAGTAATGGGACACCACAGAAGAGGGGAGTTCTTGAAATTGATGCTCTGAATGCCATATTGGCTCAGAACAAAATGTTGACTCAGCAAGTCAACATGATTTCTCAGAGTCTGAATGAATGGAAAAATGCGTCCAACAGTACTAAAGAGGCATCTTCTGAAGGAGAAGCTTATGATCCTGAGAACCCTGCAATGGCAGAGGTGAATTACCTGGGTGAACCCTATGGGAACACCTATAATTCCTCATGGAGAAATCATCCAAATTTCTCATGGAAGGATCAATAAAAGCCTCAACAAGGCTTTAATAATGGTGTAAGAAACAGGCTTAGCAATATCAAGCCTTTTCCATCATCTTCTCAGCAACAGAGAGAGAATTTTGAGCAGAGCCCCTCTAGCTTAGCAAACATAGTCTCTGATCTGTCTAAGGCCACTTTAAATTTCATGAGTGAAACAAGGTCGTCTATTAGAAATTTGGAGGCACAAGTGGGCCAGCTGAGTAAGAAAATCACTGAAACTCCTCCTAGTACTCTCCCAAGCAATACATAAGAGAATCCAAAAAGAGAGTGCAAGGCCATTGATATAATCACAATGGCCGAATCCAAAGAGGAAGGGGAGGACGTGAATCCCAATGAGGAAGACCTCATGGGACGTCCTCCAAACAAGAAGGAGTTCCAACTTGAGGAACCTAAGGAATCTGAGGCTCACCTAGAGACCATAGAGATTCCATTGAACCTCCTTTTACCATTCATGAGATCTATGAACTATTCCTCCTCTGAAAAGGATGAAGATGTAACTGAAGAGCAAGTTGCTCAATATCTAGGAGCCATCATGAAGCTGAATGCCAAGTTGTTTGGTAATGAGACTTGGGAAGGTGAACCTTCCTTGTTCATTAGTGGACTGGATACATGGGTTCAGCAAACTCTACCTCAAAAGAAACAAGATCCTGGTAAATTCTTAATATCCTGTACCATAGGCACCATGACCTTTGAGAAGGCTCTATGTGACTTGGGGTCAGGTATAAATCTTATGCCACTCTCTGTAATGGAGAAACTAGGGATCTTTGAGGTACAGGCTGCCACATTCTCATTAGAGATGGTAGACAAATCAATAAGACAAGCTTATGGAATGGTAGAGGACGTGTTAGTGAAGGTTAAAGGCCTTTACATCCCTGCTGATTTCAAAATCTTAGACACTAGGAAGGATGAGGATGAATGCATCATCCTTGGAAGACCCTTCCTAGCCACAGCAGGAGCTGTGATTGATGTTGACAGAGGTGAACTAGTCCTTCAATTGAATGGGGACTACCTTGTGTTTAAGGCTCAAGGTTATCCTTCTGTAAACATGGAAATGAGGCACGATAAGCTTCTCTCAATATAGAGTCAAACAGAGCCCCCACAATCAAACTCTAGGTTTGGTGTTGGGAGGCCACAACCAAACTCTAAGTTTAGTGTTGAACCCCCACATTCAAACTCTAAGTTTGGTGTTGGGAGGTCCCAACAATGCTCTGAACATCTGTGAAGCTCCAAGAGAGCTCACTATCAAGCTGTTTACATTAAAGAAGTGCTTATTGGGAGGCAACCCAATTTTTATTTATCTATATTTTCTATTGTTCTTCTATGTTTTATTAGGTTCATGATCATGTGGAGTCACAAAACAATTGCAAAAATTAAAAATGGAATAAAAAATAGCAGAAGAAAAAGCACACCCTGGAGGAAGAGCTTACTGGCGTTTGAACGCCAGTAAGGAGTATCTGTCTGGCGTTCAATGCTAGAACAGAGCATGAAGCTGGCGTTGAACGCCAGAAACAAGTAGCAGTCTGGCGTTTAAACGCCAGGAATGCACCCTGAGGAAAGCTGTTGTTTAACACCAGAAACAAGCATCAGGCTGGCGTTAAACGCCAGAAACATGCTACATCTGGGCATTTAACGCCAGAAACAAGCTTAAGTCTGGCGTTAAACGCCAGAATTGCATGCAGAGGGCGTTTTACACGCCTAGTTGGTGCATGGATGATAAATCTTTGACACCTCAGGATCTGTGGACCCCATAGGATCCCCACCTACCTCAACTCACCTTCTCTCTTCTTCACACAATCCAGTAACACTCTTCCCCAAACACCCTTCACCAATCACCTCAATCTCTTTTCCCCACCACCTCTTCACCACTCACATCCATCCACTTTTCCCCATAAACCCCACCTACCTTCAAATTCAAAATCTCTTTCCCATCCAAGCCCACCCTAAATGACTGAACCCCATTCCCTCTCCCTCCACTATATAAACCCCTCCATCCTTCTTAATTTTCACATAACACAACCCTCTCTTCTCCCCCTTGGCCAAAACCCACACATCTCTCCCTTTCCTCTATATCTTCTTCTTCCTCTTCTATTCTTTCTTCTCTTGCTCGAGGACGAGCAATATTCTAAGTTTGTGGTAAAAGCATAGCTTTTTTGTTTTTTCATAACCATTTATGGCACCTAAGGCCGGAGAAACCTCTAGAAAGAGAAAAGGAAAGACAAAAGCTTCCACTTCCGAGTCATGGGAGATGGAGAGATTCATCTCAAAAGCCCATCAAGACTACTTCTATGAAGTTGTGGCTAAGAAGAAGGTGATCCTTGAGGTCCCTTTCATGCTCAAGAAAAATGAGTATCCGGAGATCCAACATGAGATCCAAAGAAGAGGTTGGGAAGTTCTTACCAACCCCATTCAATAAGTCGGAATCTTAATGGTTCAAGAGTTCTATGCCAATGCATGGATCACTAGGAACCATGATCAAAGTATGAAACTAAATCCAAAGAATTATCTTACAATGGTTTGGGGGGAATGCTTAGATTTCAGTCCGAAAAATGTAAGGTTGGCATTCAACTTGCCTATGATGCAAGAAGATGCATGCGCCTACACTAGAAGGGTCAAATTTGATCAAAAGTTGGACCAAGTCCTCATTGACATATGTGTGGAAGGAGCTCAATGGAAAAGAGACTCAAAGGGCAAGCCGGTTCAATTAAAAAAACTGGATCTTATGCCTGTGGCTATATGATGGTTGGAGTTCATCCAACGCTCTATCATCCCCACTAGCAACCGATCCGAAGTAACTATGGATCGGGCCGTCATGAGTCATAGTATCATGATTGGAGAGGAAGTAGAAGTTCATGAAGTCATCTCTCTAGAACTCTACAAAGTAGCCGAAAAGCCCTCCACCTTGGCAAGGCTAGCTTTTCTTCATCTCATTTGCTATCTATTCTACTCAGCTGGAGTTGTCATAGAAGGAGACATCCTCATTGAAGAGGATAAGCCCATCACTAAAAAGAGGATGGAGCAAACAAGAGAGGCCATCCATGGATCTCAAGAGACGCATGAGGAAGCTCATCATCAAGAAATCCCTGAGATGCCTCAAGGGATGCATTTTCCTCCAAACAACTATTGGGAACAACTCAACACTTCTCTAGAAGGATTGAGTCATGATATGAACCAATTAAGGGTGGAACACCAAGAGCACTCCATTATTCTCAATGAGATTAGAGAAGATCAAAGAGCTATGAGGGAGGAGCAACAAAGGCAAGGAAGAGACATAGAGGAGCTCAAGAACAACATTGGTCCTTCAAGGAGAAGGCGCCACCATCACTAAGGTGGACTCATTCCTTAACTTCCTTGTTCTTATTTCTCTGTTTTTCGGTTTTTGAACTTCATGTTTGTCTATGTTTGTGTCTTTATTACATGATCATTAGTATTTAGTAACTATGTCTTAAAGCTATGAATACTTCCATGAATCCTTCATCTTTCTTAAATGAAAAATATTTTTAATACAAAAGAACAAGAAGTACATGAGTTTCGAATTCATCCTTGAAATTAGTTTAATTATATTGATGTGGTGACAATACTTTTTGTTTTCTGAATGAATGCTTGAACAGTGCATATTTTTTATCTTGTTGTTTATGAATGTTAAAATTGTTGGCTCTTGAAAGAATGATGAAAAAGAAAAATGTTATTGATGATTTGGAAAATCATGAAATTGATTCTTGAAGCAAGAAAAAGAAGTGAATTTTTTTTTTTAAGAAAGAAAAAGAAAAAGCAAACAGAAAAAGCCAATAGCCCTTAAAACCAAAAGGCAAGGGTAAAAAGGATCCAAGGCTTTGAGCATCAATGGATAGGAGGGCCCAAGGAAATGAAATCCAGGCCTAAGTGGCTAAATCAAGCTGTCCCTAACCATGTGCTTGTGGCATGCAGGTCTAAGTGAAAAGCTTGAGACTGAGTGGTTAAAGTCGTGATCCAAAGCAAAAAGAGTGTGCTTAAGAGCTCTGGACACCTCTAACTGGGGACTTTAGCAAAGCTAAGTCACAATCTGAAAAGGTTCACCCAGTAATGTGTCTGTGGCATTTATGTATCCGGTGGTAATACTAGAAAACAAAGTGCTTAGGGCCACTGCCAAGACTCATAAAAGTAGCTGTGTTCAAGAATCAACATACTTAACTAGGAGAATCAATAACACTATCTGAACTCTGAGTTCCTATGGATGCCAATCATTCTAAACTTCAAAAGGATAAAGTGAGATGCCAAAACTGTTCAGAAGCAAAAAGCTACAAGTCCCGCTCATCTAATTAGAACTAATCTTCATTGATATTTTGGAATTTATAGTATATTCTATTCTTTTTATCCTATTTGATTTTCAGTTGCTTGGGGACAACCAACAATTTAAGTTTGGTGTTGTGATAAGCAGATACTTTATACGCTTTTTGGCATTGTTTTTAGGTAGATTTTAGTAGGATCTAGCTAATTTTAGGGATGTTTTTATTAGTTTTTATGCAAAATTCACATTTATGGACTTTACTATGAGTTTGTGTGTTTTTTTTGCGATTTTAGGTATTTTCTGGCTGAAATTGAGGGATGTGAGCAAAAATCTGATTCAGGCCGAAAAAGGACTGCTGATACTGTTGGATTCTGACCTCCTTGCACTCGAAAAGGATTTTCTAGAGCTACAGAACTCCAAATGGCGCATTGGAAAGTAGACATCCAGGGCTTTCCAGCAATATATAATAGTCCATACTTTATTCGAGTTTAGACGACGCAAACTGGCGTTCAATGCCAGTTCCATGCTACATTCTGGAGTAAAACGCCAGAATCACATCACAAACCAGAGTTAAATGCCAAAAACACATTACAACTTGGTGTTTAACCCCAAGAGAAGCCTCTGCATGTGTAAAGCTCAAGCTCAGCCCAAGCACACGCCAAAGTGGGCCCCGGAAGTGGATTTCTGCACGTAGACTTATTTCTGTAAACCCTAGTTGCTAGTTTAGTATAAATAGAACTTTTTACTATTGTACTAGTGTCTTTTGACCATTAGGTCTTGGCCATGCCTGGACCATCACTTATGTCTTTTTCAACAGTGGAGTTTCTACACACCATAGATTAAGGTGTGGAGCTCTACTGTACCTCGAGTATTAATGCAATTACTACTATTTTTTATTCAAATCATGCTTATTCTTATTCTAAGATATTCGCTGCATTTTAACATGATGAATGTGATGATCTGTGACACTCATCATCACTCTCACCTATGAACGCATGCCTGACAACCACTTCCGTTCTACCTTAGATCGAGCGTGTATCTCTTGGATTTCTTAATCAGAATCTTCGTGGTATAAGCTAGAATTATTGGCAGCATTCTTGAGAATCCGAAAAGTCTAAACCTTGTCTGTGGTATTCCGAGTAGGATTCAGGGATTGAATGACTGTGACGAGCTTCAAACTCGCGAGTGTTGGGTGTAGTGACCGACGTAAAAGGATCAATGGATCCTATTCCGACATGATCGAGAACCGACAGATGATTAGCCATGCCGTGATAGAGCATTTGGACCATTTTCACTGAGAGGATGGGAAGTAGCCATTGACAACAGTGATGCCCTATATACCACTTACCATGGAAAGGAGTAAGAAGGATTGGATGAAAGCAATAGGAAAGCAAAGATTCAGATGGAACACAGTATCTTCATACGCTTATCTGAAATTCCCACCAATGAATTACATAAGTATCTCTATCTTTATTTTATGCTTTATCTATCTTTATATTCGAAAACCATTGTAACCATTTGAATCCGCCTAACTAAGATTTACAAGATGACCATAGCTTGCTTCATACCAACAATCTCCATGGGATCGATCCTTACTCACGTAAGGTATTACTTGGACGACCCAGTGCACCTGCTGGTTAGTTGTGCAAAGTTGTGACAAAGTGTAATTCACGTTTGAGAGCACCAAGCCTATTGGCGCCATTGTTGATGATCACAATTTACGCGCACCACTGGACACTCACAGACATAAAAGGGATCAACCCTTCAATGTGTATGCACAAGATCCTACTTGAGGAGGGTGCCAAGTCCTCAAGACAACAACAAAGAAGGTTGAATCCAACCATGAATGAGGTAGTCTAGAAGGAAGTGTTAAGGTTGTCGCAAGATGGGGTGATCTACCCCATCTCAGACAGTGCTTGGGTAAGCCCGGTACAAGTAGTTCCAAAGAAAGGAGGAATCACTGTTGTACCAAATGAGAAAAATGAGCTGATACCAACAAGAACAGTGATCGGTTGGCGCATGTGCATCGACTACAGGAAGCTCAATGAAGCCACCAGGAAGGACCACTTTCCCCTACCATTCATGGACCAAATGCTCGAGAGGCTGGTTGGACATGAATACTACTGCTTTCTTGACGGTTATTCGGGTTATAACCAAATAGTTGTAGACCCAAAAGACCAGGAGAAAACTTCATTTACTTGTTCATATGGTGTTTTTGCTTATAGGAGGATGCCCTTTGGACTGTGCAATGCACCTGCAACATTCCAAAGGTGCATGCTCTCCATATTTTCGGATATGATTGAGAGGTTCATCGAGGTGTTTATGGATGACTTCTTTGTATTTGGTAACACATATTCTGATTGCTTGCATCACTTAGCCCTGGTGCTAAAGAGATGCCAAGAGACCAACTTTGTTTTAAACTAGGAAAAATGCCATTTCATGGTTACAGAAGGTGTGGTCCTTGGTCATAAAATCTCAAAGAAGGGCATAGAAGTAGACAGGGCAAAGGTAGAGGTGATTGAAAAGTTACCTCCACCTTGTAATGTCAAAGCATTCAGAAACTTTTTGGGACACACTGGTTTTATATGAGGTTTATTAGAGACTTTTCTAAGGTTGCCAAGCCATTGAGCAACCTACTTGTCTCTAATGTGCCTTTTATTTTTGATAATGAATGTATGTTAGCCTTTGAGGAACTTAAGAACAAACTTTCCTCTGCACCTATCATAGCACCACCATGTTGGAATCTACCCTTTGAGTTGATGTGTGATGCATTAGATTTTGCTGTGGGTGCTGTTTTAGGACAGAGGAGGGATAAATTGGTGCATGTCATTTATTATGCCAGCAAGGTCCTTAATGAAAATCAAAGGAACTACACCACTACAGAGAAGGAATTACTTGCCATTGTCTTTGCTTTTGATAAATTTAGATTATATCTCATTGGTTCTAAAGTAATTGTATTCACTGATCATGCAGCACTCAAATACTTGCTTACAAAACAAGAATCCAAGCCAAGGCTAATAAGATGGATCCTGCTACTCCAAGAGTTTGACATCAAAATTAAGGATAGGAGTGGAGCAGAGAACAAAGTTGCTGAATACCTCTCAAGGATCCTACAAGAGGAAGAGGAGCACACCATCTTGCAGTGAATGAAAGCTTCCGAGATGAGCAATTGATGATGATACAAGAGACCCCTTGGTTTCCTGACATAGCCAATTTCAAGGCCATTGGGGAACTACCAACTAACATCAACAAACATATGAAGAGAAAGCTCATCAAATATGCCAAATACTATATCTAGGATGAGCCATACTTGTTCAAAAAGTGTGCTGATGGGATCTTGAGGAGGTGTATATCCCATGGTGAAGGACAAGAGGTGCTTTGGCAATGTCATGGATCTGCATATGGAGGCCACTTTAGTGGAAAAAGAATAGCAGCCAAGGTGTTCCAATGTGGATTACTGGCCAAACATTTTCAAGGATGCAAAGGACTTGGTGTCAAGGTGTGATGAATGGCAGAGGGCTGGCAATTAACCAAGGAATAATGAGATGCCACAGAGATTTATAATGGAGCTAGAACTATTCGATGTATGGGGGATTGACTTCATGGGGCCCTTTCCATCCTTCTACTCAAATAGTTACATACTTGTGGCTGTAGATTATGTGTCAAAGTGGGTGGAGGCTATTGCCACTACCACAAATGACATCAAGGTTGTAATGAGCTTCTTAAGAAAGAACATTTTCAGCAGGTTCGGAGTTCCCAGAGCAGTCATTAGTGATGGAGGGACACATTTCAGCAATAAACAACTGGAAGCACTCCTTCTTAGATATGGAGTCAAACACAAGGTGGCAACCCCTTATCATCCGCAGACCAACGGACAAGCAGAGATTTCCAACAGGAAGCTGAAAAGGATTCTCAAAAAAACTGTTGGAAGCTCAAGGAAGGACTGGTCTAAGAAACTAGACGATGCTTTATGGGCCTACAGGACAGCCTTCAAGACCCCCATTGGGATGTCACCATACCAACTAGTATTTGGCAAGACTTACCACTTGCCAGTTGAACTGGAGCATAGAGGCTTCTGGGCTCTAAAACTACTGAATTTTGATGAGTAAGCTGCTAGAGAAAAGAGGTTGAGGCAACTCAACGAGCTGGAAGAATTTAGGAACCGAGCATATGAAAATGCAAAGATCTACAAAGAGAACACAAAAAGATGGCATGATCAAAAGATAGCAAAGAGGGAGTTCACTGAAGGACAAAAGGTGTTGTTGTACAATTCTAGACTTAGGTTCTTCCCTGGGAAGCTTAAGTCTAGATGGTCTGGACCCTTCACCATCATCAAAGTGTACCCCTATGGTCAAGTGGAGCTCATGGAGGACAAAACACAGAGAACCTTCACTACAAATGGCCATAGACTCAAGCATTACCTGGGGGACTCACTGGATGAAAGAAGAGCGAGCTACCACCTCAACTGAAAAAGGAAGAATGTCAAGCTAGTGACGATAAAGATGCACTGGTTGGGAGGCAATCCAACACTTTATATCCTTTTGATTTATTGCTTTATTAGAAGTAGATTGTAAATATTAGCTTGGGAAGTTAATTTCAGTTTTGATAGTTAAGATAGCTTTGTGAGTTAAATTGTGTGCTATTTTTTTTGGAAGTGCAGCTGGATGAAAGCATTTACTAATGATGATGAGTGATTGGGCTAAGAACTAACTAAAAAGCTAAGTTTGGTGTGGCCACTCACCAACTTGATCTAGGCTTACAAGCATTTGGATAAATTAAATTTTTTAGGAGTAAGCCCAGATATTAAGTTTGGTGTGGCCACTACCATACGAGAATCAATCAGGAAGCCCAGTACCACTCAATGTGGAAGCATTTAATACATTGGTGGAGGCTTGAATGAGAATTTTAATGTGTTCAAGGGAGATTAGACACAAAGAATGTGAAAGGATTGAAATTATTTCTTCCCCATGAACACATTAAAAAACCCAATGATGAACCCAATTTATTGAGATGCAAATGAATTATGTTTGGTGTCCCAAGGGACACCTATCAGTTGCAATCTCATTTCACTAGCATTAAAAAAGAGTGTGGAGGATCATTTTGTCATTACTAATAGGGTTTTCATTTTTTTATTCAGGAGATTGAATGGGGCCCACTTGATAGATAACAAGGAGGTCAAAGTGTACTTACACTTTGGAACTCAACATCTTCAGAGAGCACAGCGGGATAAGGGTTGGCACCTCTTCCCACGCTAGGTGTCACTCCCCAAGTGGAAAACATTGAATTCCCTTCTTTTCCCACTATCAAACCACACCCTTCACTCCTATAAATCCCCTGCCCTCCCCATTCCATCCATATAGCAAACTCACAGAGACCTTTCTTTCTTCTATCATTCTTCTTTTTCTTTATCTTTCTACTTGATTGGGACAATCAAGTGCTAAGTTTGGTGTTGGGGCAAAACCTTGTTTTGCTTGTGTTTCTTCGCAACACTCCATTAATATCTCAAAACCCTCAAACACACACTCTCTCTCCACCCAATGGCACCACCAAGATCCTCAACCTCAAAGAAAAGAAAGACCAAAGAACAAACCTCAGGTTCCTCAAGCTCAAACTTCAATGAGTACATATTCCTCTCAGCATTCAACCAAAACCAATTCTACGGTTGGGTGAGTGAGAGGGAGATCATCCCAGAGGTGGACTTTTAACTAGGAAGGAATGAGCACCTTGAGATCAACATTGAGATCAAGAATAAGGGCTGGGCACTCTTCTGTAACCCACCAAAGAAAGTGGTGGAAGGAGTGGTAAGGGAGTTTTATACCAATGCCGTGCCACAGCCAGGACAAACTTATGAGTATATTAGCTATGTGAGGGGGAAGACCATTGACTACAGTCCCTCTAATATAGAAAGGGTGCTGATGGTGAAAAGGTTCAACTCCACTCGAAGTTATGAGGAGAGGATGAAGCAACCAGACCCAGGATTTGATGAAATCCTGAATGAAATTTGTGTACTAAATGTGAAGTGGATCAATGATAAAGATGGAAAACCCAACCAGCTGAGGAGAAGGGACTTGAGCCCCTAAGCTAGGGGGTGGTTAGATTTTGTGAGAAGATCTTTGATCTCTACATCAAACACATCAGAGTGACCAAGGAGAGGGCTGTACTTATATACAGTATAATAAAGGGAGAGGACATGAATGTTGGGGTGTTGATTACCAACAACATCAACAAGATACTGAAAAGCACTAACGAGAGAAAAACACTTAAGGATCTAGGAGCTCTTTGTGATATTCAAAGCACTCATGCATGTGTTGAGCACTTAGTCCAATTCCTAGTTATATAGTGCATACATTCAAGGTCAAGTCTCAATGCACCAAAAAGACCACTTACATTGATTTGCTTGGTACAAACAAAGCTTAAGTTTGGTGTTGTGATGACTTACATCATCTACCTTTTTTCTTGCATAAAAAGGACCATAGAAGAGGCATAATCTCATTTGATCATTGTAATTCATGCCTTAATTGATGAATATCATAGTACATTGCTTTGAAATGAGTTTGTGCTGGATTTCAGGTGGAGAAGACATCAAAAATGGGAAAGAAAACAACAAAACAAGTGGGGCGTGTGAAGCAGGCGTGCCACTTGGAACAAACGCCACAAACGTGTATTGGCATGGCACGCTGGTACAACATTCCAGAGAGCAAAATTGAAGAACATCAAAGGGGCGTGTCACGCCAGGAGCAAGGCATGGTACGTGAAGAACTGAGGATTGACGGTTTAGAAGTTATAGTAAACTCTCGTTGTAAGTATAGTTACTAATAAACCAACAAAAGTCCTTTCTTACAAACGTTCTGGTTGTCACAAGTAACAAACCCCTAAATAAATTGATAACCGAAGTATTTAAACCTCGGGTCGTCTTCTCAAGGAATTGCAGGGAGGTATGTTCTTATTATTGGTCATAAAGATTGTAAATCGGGGTTTTTAAAGATGAGGAACAAGTAATTTAAATGGCAGGTAAAATAAATAAATAACTGTAAAATAAACTTTTGGCAAGGTATGAGAAATTAGAAGTCATATCCTAGTTATCCTTATCAATGATGATGAAAATTGAATCTTAATTCCACTTAGTTAACCTTTGCTAGTGCAAGGGAAGGTCAAGTGACTAATTAAGTTGATCTTCAAATCCTAGTTAATTCCTAGGAAAAGATTGGGATTATTGAAGTTCAAGCTAATTAGCAAAGATAACAATTATCGATCACGTTGAGTCTAATAACTCCTGAGTTACTGATTTCCTAACCAAGACCAAAAGGAGAAAAGTAAATCTACTGGGATAAAAATGTCTTCAGATTTGAAGCAACAGTAACATAAATAAAAGGGGGCAATAATAAACTAAAATACCTCAAACAATATTAATTCAAAGCAGTCAAATCTAAGATGGAAAAGTTCATAAGCCAAATAGGCAACATAAGTAATACAAGCATCAGAATATCTTAAGGTAAAAGAGAAATAAAAAGTAAAAGGAATATTGAACCTGTGATGAAGAAGAAAAATTGGGAGTTGAAATATTAAAAATTCCTAATTTCTAAAAATCCTAATCCTAATCCTAAGAGAGAGGAAAGAACCTCTCTCACTAAAAACTACATCTAAAATTACAAATTATGAGCTGATGATTATGAATGAATGGATTCCCCCACTTTATAGCCTCTAATCTGTGTTTTCTGGGCCACAAACTGGGTCGAAAACAGCCCAAAAATCGCTGGAGAAGAAATATGCCATGCTGATTTTCGTCACTGCGACGCGTCCGGGTGGAGCACACGTTCACATTGCCTATCTATACGGCCACTATGACAAATTATATATCAAATCGAAGCCCTGGACGTTAGCTTTCCAACGCAAGTAAAACCGAATCATTTGGACCTCTGTAGCTCAAGTTATGATCGTTTTAGTGCGAGAGGGTCAGACTGACAGCGTTACAGTTCCTTCAACTTCTTGTATTCCTTCCACTTTTGCATGCTTTCTTTGCATCCTCTAAGCCATTCCTACCCTGTAATCTCTGAAAAATTTAACACACATATCAAGGCATCTAATGGTAATAAGAGAGGATTGAAGTTAGTAATTTAATGGTCAAAGAAGTATGTTTTCAATCATAGCACAAAATCAGGATGGAAAACGTAAAACATGCGAATAGTATGAATAAGTGGGTGAAGAGTTGATAAAAACCACTCAATTGAGCACAAGATAAACCACTCAAGAGAAGCTATAAAAGTGAAGAGGAATGGTAGAATGCATGAAATGCAACCTTTGAATGTAACTACATGCTAAATGCTTTTACTTACTTGGTTAAGAGTAAATAAGTTCTTCAAGACAAAAGTAATTCAAATTCCACTAATTCAAATCATACAATAAAAAGCAAGTAAAATTGTAAGAAGATATCTCATGAAAGCAGGGGACATAGAATCAAGCATTGAACCCTTACTGGTAGTGTATATGCACTCTAATCTCTCAAGTGTATAGGGTAATTCAATCTACTCTTCTCTAATCATGCTTTCTAAACCTTGTTCTTCATCTAAATAATCAACAAGTATTTAATGTACCAATGCAAACATCATGAGGTCTTTTCAAGGTTGTAATGGGGCTAAGGTAAGGGTGAGGACATATGTATGGCCAAGTGAGCTATAATATGAATCTTTAATTAACCTAAACTTCCACCTAACATACGTATACTCTATATAATTCTAATTCATGCCTAGCTACCCATAATTTTCCCACTTTTGCATATTTCACATATTCATGTATCAACTTTTCTCTTAACTTGTATCACATATGCATTGATTTTTCATTAGACTTAACATTCGGGTAATTTTGTCCCCTTATTTATTTATTTATTTATTGAATATATATTGTTTTCTCTCTCTTTTTTTTTGAAAAGTAAAAACTGAAATATCATATCAATACATATGGAATTTTTGATTTTCTATTTTACATGAGTAGGTTCCCAAATTTCTCAATCTTCAAAATTAGCAACATGATACATTCCCTTCATTAACCCATGTTCCCACAGTTTTCCCACACTTAGTTGATACATAATCTCTATTTTAAGCTAACCAAAGATTCAATTTGGGATTTTTACTTTTGTTTTTCTGCTTAAGGCTAGTGATGTGGTTATAGAACAGAAGGGAATTAAAAGGCTCAAGGTGGCTAACAAGGGTGATGTAAAGGGTAGGCTTATTTGGGATAAGTGAGCTAAAATCAAATAATGGCCTCAATCATATGCAAACATGTAAATACACTAAATATTGGACATATAGAATGGAACAAAATAAAGATTGTAATCATAGAGAAGAAAAACACACAAGAATAAAATTTTATGGTTAAATAATGTAACCATACAATTAAGCTCAAAATCTCACAGGTTGTGTGTTCTTTGGCTCAAAAACCATGTTCCAAATACAACTTCAAACAAATTTATCACAAAAAAATTTTGATTTTAAATTAGTGAAATTTTTTCAAAAATAGGGTCTTAAAAAGAAATTTATTATTTCTCAACCAAGTAGAATATGCATGAAATCAAACAAATATTCAATTAAATATGCCAATGCAACAATGAACTAACAAATAAAATAAAACATTGGTGTTGAGAAGAGAATAGCTAACTCGTGGAGATCGGTATCGACCTCCCCACACTTAAATAATGAGTGATGCGGTTGCGTGCTGCGCGATAAGGTCAGGTGACGCGGACGCATGGATCACGCGATCGCGTTACCTGATTTGTGCGATTGGCGCGAGGATAGCCTCGCGGTCACTGGTGCACGGATTTGTGATCATCAACAATGGCTCCAATAATTTGGTAGCTCTCACACATGAATTACACTTAGTTACAACTCCGCACAACTAACCAGCAAGTGCACTGGGTCATCCAAGTAATACCTTACGTGAGTAAAGGTCGATCCCACGGAGATTGTTGGTATGAAGCAATCTATGGTCATCTTGTAAATCTCAGTCAGGCTGATTCAAGTATGATTGGATTAGATATTCAAAAGATAAATAAAATAAACAGGAAATAAATATAAAGTTACTCATGTAATCCAATGGTGGGAATTTCAGATAGGTGCTTGGAGATACTGTGTTCCTTCCGAATCTCTACTTTCTTATTACATTCATCCAATCCTTCTTTACTCCTTTCCATGGCAAGCTGTATGTAGGGCATCACCGTTGTCAATGGCTACATCCCATCCTCTCAGTGAAAAAGGTCTAAATGCTCTGTCACAGCACGGCTAATCATCTGTCGGTTCTCAATCAGGTTGGAATAGAATCCCGTGATTCTTTTGCGTCTGTCACTAACGCCCAGCCTTCAGGAGTTTGAAGCTTGTCACAGTCATTCAATCCCGGAATCCTACCCGGAATACCATAGACAAGGTTAGACTTTCTGGATTCCCATGAATGCCACCATCAATTCTAGCTTATACCACGAAGATTCTGATTAAGGAATCCAAGAGATATGCGCCTGGTCTAAGGTAGAACGGAAGTGGTTGTCAGTCACGCGCGTTCATAGGTGAGAATGATGATGAGTGTCACGGATCATCACATTCATCAAGTTGAAGTGCAACGAATATCTTAGAACAGGAATAAATCGAATTGGATAGAAAATAATAGTAATTGCATTAAAACTTGAGGTACAGCAGAGCTCCACACCCTTAATCTATGGTGTGTAGAAGCTCCACCGTTGAAAATACATAAGTGAAAGGTCCAGGCATGGCTGAATGGCCAGCTCCCATGATCTGAGAACTAAACGTCCCAAGATGTCTAATACAATGGTAAACTATCCTATTTATACTAGACTAGCTACTAGGGTTTACAGGAGTAAGTAATTGATGTTCTAGGGCCCACTTGGTGTATGTTTGGGCTGAGCTTGATCTATCCACGAGTTAAGGCTTCTTTTGGAGTTGAACGCCAAGTTGTAACGTGTTTTGGGCGTTCAACTCCGGTTCGTGACGTGTTTCTGGCGTTTGACTCCAGACAGCAACATGAAACTGGCGTTGAGCGCCAGTTTATGTCATCTAATCACGAATAAAGTATGGACTATTATATATGGCTGGAAAGCTCTGGGTGTCGACTTTACAACGCCATTGAGAGCGCGCCATTTGGAGTTCTGTAGCTCAAGAAAATTCATTTCGAGTGCAGGGAGGTCAGATTCCAACAGCATCAGCAGTCCTTTGTTAGCCTCCTATCAGAGTTTTGCTCAGGTCCCTCAATTTCAGCCAGAAAATACCTGAAATCACAGAAAAACACACAAACTCATAGTAAAGTCCAGAAATGTGAATTTAGCATAAAAACTAATGAAAACATCCCTAAAAGTAACTAGATCATACTAAAAACTACCTAAAAACAATGCCAAAAAACGTATAAATTATCCGCTCTTCTCAACGCCGAACTTAAATTGTTGCTTGTCCCCAAGCAACTGAAAATCTATTAGGATAATAAGAACAGAATATAATATAAATTCCAAAATATCAGTGAATATTAATTCTGATTAGATGAGCGGGACTTGTAACTTTTTGCTTCTGAATAGTTTTGGCATCTCACTTTCTCCCTTGAAGTTTAGAATGATTGGCCTCTCTAGGAACTTAGAATTTTGGATAGTGTTATTGATCTCCTAGTTAAGTATGTTGATTCTTGAACACAGCTACTTTTATGAGTCTTGGCCGTGGCCCTAAGCACTTTGTTTTCCAGTATTACCACCGGATACATAAATGCCACAGACACATGACTGGGTGAACCTTTTCAGATTGTGACTCAGCTTTGCTAGAGTCCCCAGTTAGAGGTGTCCAGAGCTCTTAAGCACACTCTTTTTGCTTTGGATCACGACTTTAACCACTCAGTCTCAAGCTTTTCTCTTGGGCCTTCATGACACAAGCACATGGTTAGGGACAGCTTGATTTAGCCGCTTAGGCATGGATTTTATTTCCTTGGGCCCTCCTATCCATTGATGCTCAAAGCCTTGGATCGTTTTTTCCCTTGCCTTTTGGTTTTAAGGGCTATTGGCTTTTTCTGCTTGCTTTTTCTTTTTCTCTCTTTTTTTTCAAGCTTTTGTTTTTCACTGCTTTTTCTTTCTTCAAGAATCAATTTCATGATTTTTCAAATCATCAATAATATTTTTCTTTGTTCATCATTCCTTCAAGAGCCAACAATTTTAACATTCGTACCCAACATTCTGCCAAGCACCCCGTTTTACGTCGATTTTGGGGCACGCGTTCGCATGGGTGACGCGGACACGTGGGAGGCATTTTACCCACATGACGCGGATGCATCATCGACGCGGTCACGTAGATCAGTCTGTGCTAAAGGCACGCCTCCAGCCACACTTTCCTGTGACTCTCTGTTCACTTTTCTTTTCTCCCTAATGCACCTGCGACGCGGACACGTCAGCGACGCTGTCGCGTCGCGTGCGAATATTTTTATTTTATTTTATTTTATTTATTTTATTTTATTTTTTTTATGCCGTATGCAGAATGCAGAATGCAATGAATGTCATGCAAAAATTCCAGGTTCAAATAAAATTCAAAAACAGAGTAAAATAGAGAAGGAACGATTATACCATGGTGGGTTGTCTCCCACCTAACACTTTTAGTTAAAGTCCTTAAGTTGGACATTTGATGAGCTTCTTGCTATGGTGGCTTGTGCTTGAATTCATCCAGAAATCTCCACTAGTGTTTGGAATGCCAGCATCCTCCGGGGTCCCAAACAAGGTATGTAAAGCCCTTACGTGAGTTCAAAAAGGGTTCAAGGCTCCCAGAGGGTTGAATGTCAGGATAGATTCCAGGATCCCAAACTCTACTTTACACCCATTTTTATCTTGATCTAGATTTTTCCAGTCGAGTGACAAGTAATTTGAATTCTCACTGCAGTGACCAAACAGCTTCCGAGATCCTTTCAATTGAGCTTGATACCAATCCTTGCACCTTAAATTGAAGTGTGAAACCCCATTAAATCTTGCATAGCATCTCTGAGTGCGAGTCATTTCCCTTTTACTCTTAAAGCCACAGAGAACTCTAAGCTGGCCATCTGTTTCAAGTAAACCGTATTCAAGTGGAAAAATAAAGATAAGAGTCAAGGATTTTACCCACTTGAAGTTTGTATTGGGTGGTAATGGCCTTGGGATCAGTGTGTCCAGTGGTTCTGCAAGATCTACTCCCTTGTGATCTTCAGTAAATTCCTCCACTTCTTTGCAAAATTTTTTCATGTCAACCATGTCTTGATCAAAGTCACTGTTATCTTCCTCGTCACTGGAGTAATAAATTGGAGGTTGAGAAAAGTTGACCTCTGCATCATCTTCGTATTCACTTGGGGAAGATTCTTCTGTCTCAAAGAATTCACTTGCAGATGCAAGTTCATTGCTAAGAGAACTCGACTTGTGATTATCATCATCAAGGAAACTTGCTTCTTGGGTTATTCCGTCCAGTTGTTCATAAGATATCTGCATTGGAGGCTGTGCAATATCCTCTTTAGCGTCAATTGTAATATCCTTGACGGAGTTTTCCACGACTCTGTGTTCCCGTGGAGGTTCAGCATCTCCTAAATCTTCAACCAAATCTTCTTCTTCTACAATGACAGCGTCCTCTACTTGTTCCAGTATGAAGTTATGCTCTATGCTGTTCACTGGAGTTTCTTGTGTCTTCTTCACAATACATTCTTCATTAGATTCTCAAAATGAAGCCATGGGGGTCTGTTGAGTGTTCGAACGTCTGGAAGATAATTGATTTATTGCTTGCTCCAGTTGATGAAGGGTTGCATTAAATTGGTTTACTGATTCTTTGAAGCGAACCTGTGATTCTTGGCTTGATTGATATGGACATGGTGTGTAGGGGAGTGGTGGTTCTTAGGAGTAATTGGATTGGCGTTGGGGTGGATAAGGATCATATGGTGGCGAATGGTGAGAAGAAGCTTGTGAGTTTGGTGGGTGAAGGTTGTGTTGAAAGGATGGTCTCTGAGTATGGGGTGGGACTTGTTGGTAGCTACAAGGGGGTCCACCATATCTATCAGTTTGGTATGCATTGTAGAATGGTCTCTGTCCATGATATTTTGGAAGGTGTTATTGCCTAAAAGGTTGATCAGATCCTCTAGACTCCGTCCATCTTTGATTGCTTAGACCTTGATGCATAGTCCTGTTATAGCTTCCATTCCTTGCAACAAAAGTAGAACCAAACTCAAAGCGAGAGGGGTGAGAATTCATAGTAGTGAGAGAAAAATAAAAACAAAAATTAACAAAAAGAGAATATTTTAAAAAAGATATGATTTTTGAAAAAAGATAAGAAAATATTTTGAAAAAGATATAATTTTTGAAAAAAAGATTTGAATTTTTGAAAAATAAGATAAGATAAGATAGAAAAATTAAAATAGAAATCTGAAAATTTTTTTTAAATATTTACAATGACCAATAATAAGGCACACGTTTGCAATTCTCCGGCAACGGCGCCATTTTGTAGAACTGAGGATTGACGGTTTAGAAGTTATAGTAAACTCTCGTTGTAAGTATAGTTACTAATAAACCAACAAAAGTCCTTTCTTACAAACGTTCTGGTTGTCACAAGTAACAAACCCCTAAATAAATTGATAACCGAAGTATTTAAACCTCGGGTCGTCTTCTCAAGGAATTGCAGGGAGGTATGTTCTTATTATTGGTCATGAAGATTGTAAATCGGGGTTTTTAAAGATGAGGAACAAGTAATTTAAATGGCAGGTAAAATAAATAAATAACTGTAAAATAAACTTTTGGCAAGGTATGAGAAATTAGAAGTCCTATCCTAGTTATCCTTATCAATGATGATGAAAATTGAATCTTAATTCCACGTAGTTAACCTTTGCTAGTGCAAGGGAAGGTCAAGTGACTAATTAAGTTGATCTTCAAATCCTAGTTAATTCCTAGGAAAAGATTGGGATTATTGAAGTTCAAGCTAATTAGCAAAGATAACAATTATCGATCACATTGAGTCTAATAACTCCTGAGTTACTGATTTCCTAACCAAGACCAAAAGGAGAAAAGTAAATCTATTGGGATAAAAATGTCTTCAGATTGGAAGCAGCAGTAACATAAATAAAAGGGAGCAATAATAAACTGAAATACCTCAAATAACATTAATTCAAAGCAGTCAAATCTAACATGGAAACGTTCATAAGCCAAATAGGCAACATAAGTAATACAAGCATGAAAATATCTAAAGGTAAAAGAGAAATAAAAAGTAAAAGGAATATTGAACCTGTGATGAAGAAGAAAAATTGGGAGTTGAAATAATAAAACATTCCTAATTTCTAAAAATCCTAATCCTAATCCTAAGAGAGAGGAGAGAACCTCTCTCACTAAAAACTACATCTAAAATTACAAATTATGAGCTGATGATTATGAATGAATGGATTCCCCCACTTTATAGCCTCTAATATGTGTTTTCTGGGCCGCAAACTGGGTCGAAAACAGCCCAGAAATCGCTGGAGAAGAAATCTGCCACGCTGATTTTCGTCATTGCGACACGTCCGCGTGGAGCACGTGTTCGCATCGTCTATCTGTATGGCCACTATGGCAAATTATATTTCAAATCGAAGCCCCGGATGTTAGCTTTCCAACACAAGTAGAACCGTATCATTTAGATCTCTGTAGCTCAAGTTATGATCATTTTAGTGCGAGAGGGTCAGGTTGACAGCTTTGCAGTTCCTTCAACTTCTTGTATTCCTTCTACTTTTGCATGCTTCCTTTCAATCCTCCAAGCCATTCCTTCCCTGTAATCTCTGAAAACACTTAACACACATATCAAGGCATCTAATGGTAATAAGAAAATATTAAAGTTAGTAATTTAAAGGTCAAAGAAGCATGTTTTCAATCATAGCACAAAATCAGGAAGGGAAACGTAAAACATGCGAATAGTATGAATAAGTGGGTGAAGAGTTGATAAAAACCACTCAATTGAGCACAAGATAAACCATGAAATAGTGATTTATCAGTACGCGAACTCGTTACTTGAAGAACCGTCACTATGGCATGCCACTTTGTGTCGAAGGCGTGGCACGCCAGCCCCAGAGTTCACTTGGGCGTGCCACTTGAGACCCAAGGCATGGCACGCGAAGCCTATAAGACCCACAATTGAATGGGCGTGCCATTTGAGCAACAAGGCATAGCACGCCAGTGAACAAGGAGACAATACAAAAGCTGAGCGTGCCACTTGGTATCGAAGGCGTGGCACGCCAGCTCAAGAAGTCCCACTAAGGCGTGCCACTTGAGAAATAAGGCGTGGCACACCAGCGCCTAAGGAGGCCAAATAAAACTGGGCGTGCCACTTGGTATCGAAGGTGTGGCACGCCAGCTTAATTATCTCACTTTGGCGTGCCACTTGAACATCCAGGCGTGGCACGCCAACATCTGGGACCATGGCAAATGACGGGCGCGACACGCCGGTCTCATGGCGTGGCACGCTGGTAGTATTTTCCAGAGGAGGAGTTAAAGGGCCAGTGAACTCAGGCGTGCCACTTGGATGACGAGGCGTGGCACGCCGGCAAGGGTGTGAAGCTTTAAGAAGGGCATGGCACGCTAGACCCTGGGCGTGCCACACTGGTACAAATCTCCAGAAGCATAGAGATAAGGG
Source organism: Arachis hypogaea (assembly GCF_003086295.3). Taxonomy (NCBI): domain Eukaryota; kingdom Viridiplantae; phylum Streptophyta; class Magnoliopsida; order Fabales; family Fabaceae; genus Arachis; species Arachis hypogaea. Next base: position 71,262,660 of record NC_092040.1, on the reverse strand, counting down.
AAGTGACCTTGGGCGTGCCACTTTGGTTGCTTTGCCCTTTAAAATGCCTTGGGCGTGCCACTTTGGTTCGAAGACGTGGCACGCCAAGCTACTTTGCCCTTTAAAATTCCTTGGGCATGCCACTTTGGTTCGAAGGCGTGGCACGCCAGGGGTGAAACAGAGGATGGCGTGCCACTTGAATGGAGAGGCATGGCACGCCAAATCAGAAACAGAAAGAGCGTGACACGCCAGAGAAACGCCAGTCACACGCCAGCTGGAAGATCACGTTTGTTAAGTTTCTTTTCCCTCCAAATTGTAATTTTCTTTTCACTTTTGTAATTTTCTTTTATTTTCTAGATCTAGGAGTAGTATAAATACCCTTGGAAGTATTGGAAAAGGGGTTAGCAAGTCACAGAGTTTAGTTTTTGGGGATTTCACTTTTAGTTTTCACACTTCATCTCTTCCATCTTTTGTACTTTCTTTCTGAGCTATGAGTAGCTAAATTTCCTCTCATTGAGAGAGGGAGCTCTATTGTAGTTGATGGATTAATGATAGTGAATTTCTTCTTCTCTTCATCTTCTCTTTGATTTGCTAGAAGGAATTTCAATTTTAATTCTTAGTGTTTAATTAACTTGGAAAAGAGATTGAATGCAAAATGGGTTTCATGGGATCCTTGGAAAAGGAAACATGAAACCATGCTAGAAATCCCTTCTCACACTTGAGTAGAATTTGGGTTTCGGTGTTTGGATATGGTGACATATAATCATCCCTCTACTTGGACCTATGATGATGTGTGGTATAATCAAGGACCAAGCATATCTCTCTTCATGAGCAATTAGACCAAGAAATTTGCTATTGATCAAGATCTAAGAGATTGAGTCACTAAGGGATTGGGGCTCAATCAATAATGATTGCCAAGAGGTCAATGAGTTGCATGATTGAAGAGGATATGAGCTGGAATTAATCCAAAAAGACAATATCTCCTGATCTCAATGAATTCCCCCATTCTTATCTTTCCCATTCTTTTATGGCTTTACTTACATTCTGAAAAATCCCATTCCCCTTTACATTCTATTTATTGCCATTTCTGCATTTTATTGCTTTCTTTTATTTCTTTTGCCATTTATGTTTCTGCCATTTATAATTCTTCACACACGACCTATTCTGTTGAGCTTGACTAATTCACTAATAGATTAAAATTTCTCAAATCTACCAATCTCTGTGGATACGATCCCACTCCACTGTGGGTTAATAGTTGACGATAATTTTGGTGCGCTTGCCAAGAGCGGATTTATCAATATTATTGGGGAAGGATCATGAATTTCGACCATCATGTGTCGGCAATCATGCTGGGCAAGAGAGGAGAGTCTTAGGCTCCTACATCAACCCAAATCCAGGAAACTGTGGCCGCAGCATTCTCAAGCCAACTATTCATGCTAACAACTTTGAGTTAAAACCTTAACTCATCACACTTGTCCATAATAACTGTTCATATGGAGGAAGTGCCCAAGAAGACCCAAATCAACATCTCAACGCATTCTTGAGGAAATGTGATACTGTAAAGTCCAATGGGGTACACCCTGACACCTACAAGCTACTCTTATTCCTTTTCTCACTCAGAGATAAGGCAGCAATGTGGTTGGAAGCATTTCCCAAGGAGAGCCTAACCACATGGGTGGATGTTGTAAACAAATTTCTAGCAAGATTTTACCCTCCACAGAGGATCAACAGGCTAAGAGCTGAGGTGCAAACTTTCAGACAGCTAGATGGTGAAACACTCTATGAGGCCTGGGAAAGGTTCAAGGATCTAAAAAGAAAATACCCACCTGATATGTTTAATGAATGGGTGCAACTTCACATTTTCTATGAAGGACTAACCTATGAATCAAAGAAGGCTATGGACCACTCTTCAGGGAGTTCACTCAACAAGAAGAAGACCATTGAAGAAGCCATATATGTCATTGAAACTGTCGCTGAGAATGACTACTTCTATGCTTCAAGAAGAGGCCAAAAGAAGGGGGTGCTGGAACTCAACTCTGTAGATGCCTTGTTGGCACAAAACAAGGCCATTGCAGCACAACTAGTAACCTTGACCAAGAAAATGGAGAACAACCAAGTTGCAGTTGTCCAAGCTCAAGCACCACCCCAAGAAGGAGATGCACCAGAAGTTGAATGTGAGCAAGAAAACTATGTGCACAACCCCTCTCGACCACCATATGACCCCAACTCTAAGACATACAACCTAGGATGGAAGAACCATCCAAAATTTGGGTGGAGAAACCAACAAAACCACAACCAAGACCATAACAAGCCATACCAATCTAATAAGTACCAAAATCACAACCCCAACCATCAATCAAACAACAACAGACCCTACCACAATCCACCTAACACATCATACCCTTCCACCCAGCAAATACACAATAACCACAATTAAGACACATTAACCTCAACCATGCAACCATGTGAGATTAGAGGTAACTTTGAAAGAGTGGTGGCCGCAATCGCACAACTATCATCACAGCTCACAGGGGCCATTTCCACCCTTTTGGAGAGACAAGCACAGGCTGGAAGGAAGATAAATGCCAATCAAGAAGAATACAGATCAAATCTGAAGAATCAAGGTGCAGCAATCTCAAAATTGGAAGCACAAGTGGGGATTTTATCTAAGCAAATCCCAATGCCTACACACACATTTCCCAGTGACACCATGGCCAACCCAAGAGGGGAATGCAAGGCCATCACACTTAGAAGTGGGAAAGTGGTAGAAGAGGCAACCCCAAGCCAGGAGAATCATAAAAAGGAAGCTGCAGAAAAGCCTGAAAACAAGAAAGAAGAAGAGACCCTTGGCCCATCTTCACCAAAGCCAGTCTTGAAGCCTTATGTGCCAATGGAACCTTATCCACAAAGGCTAAGAAGGATAGGAAGGATGGCCAGTTTTCCATATTCTTAGAGATCTTCAAAAAGCTCCAAATCAATATACCATTTGCTGAAGCACTAGAGAAAATGCCCTTCTACGCCAAGTTCTTGAAGGAACTCATGACAAGAAAAAGGAACTGGGGAGAAAAGGAGACTATAGTACTAACTAAGGAGTGTAGCGCTATCATACAAAAGAAACTCCCCCAGAAAATGAAAGACCCAGGAAGCTTCTAAATCCCCTGCATCATAGGGAATATCACTATTGAGAAAGCTTTATGCGACTTGGGAGCTAGCATCAATCTCATGTCCTTGAACATGATGAGGAGGATGAGAATTAAGGAAGCCAAACCAACAAGAATGGCACTCCAACTGGCTGACAGAACATTCAAGTTCCCACATGGGGTAGTGGAAGATTTATTGGTAAAAGTAGGAGAATTCATTTTTCCAACTGACTTTATTGTGCTGGATATGGAAGAAGAGACTAACACTTCAATTATCCTAGGAAGGCCATTCCTAGCTACTGCTGGAGCCATTATGGAGGTGCGAAAATGGGAACTAGTCTTGAGATTACATGAAGAAAAGATGGTCTTCAATGTCTTCAAGGCAATTAGTTACCCCAAGGAATCCATAGGAGAATGCATGATGGTAGACACCATGGAATAGATAGTTGAAGGGGTTTTGGAAGAAGAGCAATGTGAAGGGACTATGGAATTGGAACAGAAAACACCAAGTGGAGAACTACCACAAGGAACCATGGAGAGTTCAATCATGACAAACCACAAAGGCAGCAAGGAAGGAGAGGCACCAAAACTAGAGCTGAAAACCTTACCACCAAGCTTGAAATATGCATATTTGGGTGACAACAAGACTTACCCAGTGATCATCAACTCAAGCTTGAGTGAGGAACAAGAAGAAGAACTTATCCAAGTGATGAAACAACACAAAGATACTATAGGCTGGATGCTTGCAGACTTAAAGGGGATCAGTCCTTCAATATGCATGCACAAGATCCTGCTTGAGGAGGGTGCTAAGCCCTTAAGACAACAACAAAGAAGGCTGAACCCAACTATGAATGAAGTGGTCCAGAAAGAGGTGTTGAAGTTGTGGCAAGCCGGGGTGATCTACCCCATCTCAGACAGCCCTTGGGTGAGCTCTGTTCAAGTAGTCCCTAAGAAAGGAGGGGTTACTGTTGTACCAAATGAGAAGAATGAGCTGATACCAACAAGAACAGTGACTGGCTGGTGCATGTGTATCGACTACAGGAAGCTCAATGAAGCCACCAGGAAGGACCACTTCCCCTTACCATTCATGGACCAGATGCTTGAAAGACTGGCCGGACATGAATAATACTGCTTTCTAGATGGTTATTCGGGCTACAACCAAATAGTTGTAGACCCCAAGGACCAGGAGAAAACTTCATTACTTGTCCATATGGTGTCTTTGCTTATAGGAGAATGCCCTTTGGATTGTGCAATGCACCTGCAACATTCCAAAGGTGCATGCTCTCTATATTTTCAAACATGATTGAAAGATTCATTGAGGTGTTTATGGATGACTTCTCTGTCTTTGGTAACTCGTATTCTGATTGCTTGCATCACTTAGCCTTGGTGCTAAAGAGATGCTAAGAGACCAACCTTGTTTTAAATTGGGAAAAATGCCATTTCATGGTTACAGAGGGGGTGGTCCTTGGTCATAAAATCTCAAAAAGAGGCATAGAAGTGGACAAGGAAAAGGTGGAGGTGATTGAAAAGTTACCCCCACCTTGCAATGTCAAAGCAATTAGAAGTTTTCTAGGACATGCTGGCTTCTATAGGAGGTTCATTAGAGACTTCTCTAAGGTTGCCAAACCTTTGAGTAAACTACTCGTCTCTAATGCACCCTTTGTTTTTTATAATGAATGCATGCTAGCTTTTGAAGAACTTAAGAACAAACTTTCCTCTGCACCTATCATACCACCACCATGCTGGGATTTACCCTTCGAGTTGATGTGTGATGCATCAGATTTTGCTGTGGGGGCTATTTTAGGACAGAGAAAGGATAAATTGGTGCATGTAATTTACTATACCAGCAAGGTTCTTAATGAGAATCAAAGGAACTATACCACTATAGAGAAGGAATTACTTGCCATTGTCTTTGCTTTTGATAAGTTTAGATCTTATCTCATTGGTTCTAAAGTAATTGTATTCACTGATCATGCAGCACTCAAATACTTGCTTACCAAACAAGAATCCAAGCCCAGAATAATAAGATGGATCTCGTTACTCCAAGAGTTTGACATTGAAATTAAAGACAGGAGTGGAGCAGAGAACAAATTGGCTGACCACCTCTCAAGGATTCCACAAGAAGAGGAAGAGGCACACCATTTTGCAGTAAATGAAAGCTTCCCTGATGAGCAATTGATGATGATCCAAGAAGCCCCTTGGTTTGCAAACATAGCCAACTTCAAGGCCATTGGGGAATTACCAACCAACATCAACAAACATATGAGGAGAAAGCTCATCAAAGATGCCAAATACTATATATGGGATGAGCCATATTTGTTCAAAAAGTGTGCTGATGGAATCTTGAGGAGGTGTGTATCCCATGGGGAAGGATAAGAAGTGCTCTGGCAATGTCATGGATCTGCATATGGAGGCCATTTTAGTGGGGAAAGAACGGCAACCAAGGTACTCCAATGAGGATTCTACTGGCCAAGCATTTTCAAGGATGCAAAGGACTTAGTGTCAAGATATAATGAATGCCAAAGGACTGGCAATCTACCCAAGAAAAATGAGATGCCACAGAGGTTTATAATGGAGTTAGAACTATTTGATGTGTGGGGAATTGACTTTATGGGACCTTTCCCATCCTCCTACTCAAACAGTTATATACTTGTGGCTGTAGATTATGCATCAAAGTGGGTAGAAGCCATAGCCACTACAACAAATGACAACAAAGTTGTAATAAGCATCTTGAGAAGTAATATCTTCAGCAGATTTGGGGTTCCCAGAGCCCTAATTACTGATGGAGGAACGCATTTCTGCAACAAACAATTGGAAACACTCCTTCTTAGATACGGAGTCAAGCAAAAAGTGGCAACTCCTTATCATCCATAGACCAACGGGCAGGCAGAGATTTCCAACAGGGAGCTCAAAAGAATTCTTGAAAAAACTGTTGGAAGCTCAAGAAAGGACTGGTCTAAGAAGCTGGATGACGCTTTGTGGGCCTACAGGACAGCCTTCAAAACACCCATTGGGATGTCTCCATACCAATTGGTATTTGGCAAGGCTTGCCATTTGCCAGTTGAGCTTGAACATAGAGCATTCTGGGCTCTAAAATTGCTAAACTTTGATGAGCAAGCTGCTGGAGAAAGGAGGCTAATGCAACTCAACGAGCTGGAGGAGTTTAGGAACCAAGCATATGAGAATGCAAAAATCTACAAAGAAAATACAAAAAGGTGGCATGGTTAAAAGATAGCAAGGAGGGAGTTCACTGAAGGCCAAAAGGTGTTATTGTACAATTCTAGACTCAAATTCTTCCCTGGGAAGCTTAAGTCTAGATGGTCAGGACCCTTCACCATCATCAAAGTGTTCCCCTATGGTTAAGTGGAGCTCATGGAGGACAAAACACAAAGAACCTTCATTGAAAATGGCCATAGATTGAAGCATTACCTAGTGGACTCAATGGATAAGAGGAGAGTGAGCTACCACCTCAAGTTAGAAAGGAAGAACGTAAAGCTATTGACGATAAAAAAGCACTAGTTGGGAGGCCACCCAACACTTTATATCCTTTTGATTTATTGATTTCTTAGAAGTGGATTGTAAATATTAGCTTAGGAGGTTTAATATCAGTTTTAGTAGTTAGGATATATTTATGATCTATCTTCTCTCCCATTTTGGGTGTGCAACTTGATGAATACATTTACTGATGATGAGTGATTGGGATGAGAACTAGTTAAAAAGCTAAGTTTGGTGTGGCCACTCACCCACTTAATCTAGGCTTACAACCATTTGGATAAACTAATTTTGAAGAGTAAGCCCAGAGATTAAGTTTGGTATGGCCACCACCACACATGGATCACCAAGCAAGCCCAATATCACTCAATTTGAAAGCATTTAATATATTGGTAGAAGCTTGAATGTGGGTTTTAATATGTTCAGAAGAGGTTAGAAGCAAAAGAATATGAAAAGATTGGAATTATTTAGCCTCCATGAACGCATTAAAAACCCAATGATGAACCCAATTTATTGAGATGCAAATGAATTAAGTTTGGTGTCCCAAGGGACATCCATCAGTTGCAACTCCATTCACTGGCACTAAAAAGGAATGTGGAGGATTCTTTTGTCATTACTAATGGGGTTTCGATTTCATTTTCAGGAGGATGAATGGGGCCCACATGATTGATAGCAAAGAAGTCACAGTGTACTTGCACTTTGGAACTCAACACATGCAAGAAGCAAGTGAGATAAGGATTGGCGCCTCTTCCCACGCTAGGCGCCACTCCCTAAGTGGGAAAACGTTAAATCAATTCCACTTCCCACCATTCAAACCACACTTTTCATCCCCTTTAAAACCCCTCACTTTCCCATCTCCCTCCCACTTCAAACCCCACTCCATACACGAAAGAAACCTACACATTTCCTTTCTTTCTCTCGTCTCTTTCCTCTTTTCATTCCTGTTCTTTCCCTATTTCTCTTTCTTTACTTGATTTGGAGAATCAAGTCCTAAGTTTGGTGTTGGAGCAAAACTTTTATTTTGCTTGTATTTCCTTGCAACATCCCCTTACTATCTCAGAACCCTCAAACACACTCTCTCAACCCAATGGCACCACCAAAATCCTCAACTTCAAAGAAAAGAAAAACCAAAGAACCATCTTTCAGTTCCTCAAGCTCAACCTTTAATGAATACAAGTTCCTCTCCGCATTCAACCAAAACCAATTCTATGGTTGGGTGAGCGAGAGGGAAATCATTCCAAAGGTTGGCTTCCAATTAGGAAGGAACGAGCACCCTGAGATCAACATTGAGATAAACAATGGAGGCTGGGTAATCTTTTGCAACCCACTAAAGAAGGTGGTAGAAGGCTTGGTGAGAGAGTTTTATGCCAATGCTGTGCCCTAGCCAAGACATGCCCATGGTTACATCAGCAATGTGAGGAGGAAATCTATTGACTATAGCCCCTCTAACATAGAAAGGGTGCTGATGGTGAAGCATACAAATTCCACCTGAAGCTATGAGGAGAGGATGAAGCAACCAGACCTAGGATTTGATGAAATCCTAAATGAAATTTGTGTGCTAAATGTGCAATGGATAAATGACAAGGATGGGAGGCCCAACCAGCTAAGAAGAAGGGACTTGAGCCCCCAAGCTAGAGGGTGGTTGGATTTTGTGAGAAGATTTTTGATCCCCACATCCAACACTTTAGAGGTGACCAAGGAGAGAGCTGTGCTCATATACAGCATTATGAAGGGAGATAATGTAAATATTGGGGAGCTAATTGCCAACAACATCAACAAAATACTAAAAAGCAACAATGAAAGCACAAGGTTGGCATTCCCCAGCATCATACAAGAGCTATGTGATGAAGCTGGAGTTGAGAAAAATATTGATGAGGTGCTAATGAAACAAGACAAGCCTATAACTGCCAAGAAGATGGCCAAAGTGTTGGCTGTCAACCCACTCAGAGAGACAAAGAGCATAGAGCTCATGCTCATATGCCACAACAACAACAACAACAACAAGAAGAGGCAGAGGAGCAACCACAGCTCCTAGCACTTCAACGACCACAATAACAACAATATCAGCAATACCAGTAATTTCCTGAAGGAGTAAATTAGGAGTAGTGGTGCACGAAATTGTGATCATCACCAATGGCGCCAAAGACTTGGAGCTCTCAAACATGAATCACACTTTGTCACAACTTCACACAACTAACCAGCAAGTGCACTGGGTCGTCCAAGTAATACCTTACATGAGTAAGGGTCGATGCCACAGAGATTGTTGGTATGAAGCAAGCTATGGTCATCTTGTAAAACTCAGTTAGGAAGATTCAAATGGTTATAATCGTTTTCGAAAATATAAAAATAAATAAAGATAAAAATACTTATGTAATTTATTGGTGGGAATTTCAGATCAGTGTATGGAGATGCTGTATTCCTTCTGAATCTCTGCTTTCCTACTTGAATCATTCTTACTCCCTTCCATGGCAAGCTGTATGTTTGGGTTTCACCGGCGTCAATGGCTACCTCCCGTCCTCTTAGTGAAAATGGTCCAAATGCTCTGTCACAGCACGGCTAATCATTTGTCGGTTCTCGATCATGTCGGAATAGAATCCAGTGATTCTTTTGCGTCTGTCACTACGTCCAACACTCGCGAGTTTGAAGCTCGTCATAGTCACCCCATCTCAGATCCTACTCGGAATACCACAGACAAGGTTTAGACTTTCCGGATCTTAGGAATGGCTGCCAATTATTCTAGCTTATACCATGAAGATTCTGATTAAGGAATCCAAGAGATACGCGCTCGATCTAAGGTAGAATGAAAGTGGTTGTCAGGCACGCGTTCATAGGTGAGAATGATGATGAGTGTCACGGATCATCACATTCATCATGTTGAAGTGCAGTGAATATCTTAGAATAAGAATAAGCTGAATTGAATAGAAGAATAATAGTAATTGCATTAATACTCGAGGAACAGCAGAGCTCCACACCTTAATCTATGGTGTGTAGAAACTCCACCATTGAAAATACATAAGAACAAGGACTAGGCATGGCCAAATGGCCAGCCCCCAAAACGTGATCAAAGGATCAAAAGATAATCCAAAGATAAGACACTAGTACAATAGTAAAAAGTTCTATTTATACTAAACTAGTTACTAGGGTTTACAGAAATAAGTCTAAGTGTAGAAATCCAATTTCAGGGCCCACTTTGGTGTATGCTTGGGCTGAGCTTAAGCTTTACACGTGCAGAGGCTTTTCTTGGGTTAAACGCCAAGTTGTAACGTGTTTTTGGCGTTTAACTCTGGTTTGTGACGTGTTTCTGGCATTGAATGCCAGTTTGCGTCATCTAAACTCAAATAAAATGTGGACTATTATATTTTGCTGGAAAGCCCAGGATGTCTACTTTCCAATGCAATTGAGGGTGTGCCATTTGGAGTTCTGTAGCTCCAGAATATCTATTTTGAGTGCAGGGAAGTCAGAATCCAACAACATCAGCAGTCCTTTGTCAGCCTCCTATCAGATTTTTGCTCAGGTCCCTCAATTTCAGCCAGAAAATACCTGAAATCACAGAAAAATAAACAAACTCGTAGTAAAGTCCAGAAATGTGAAATTTTCATAAAAAAACTAATAAAAACATCCCTAAAAGTAGCTAGGTCCTACTAAAAACTACCTAAAAACAATGCCAAAAAGCGTATAAATTATCCGCTTATCACAACACCAAAGTTAAATTGTTACTTGTCCCCACGCAACTGAAAATCAAATAAGATAAAAAGAAGAGAATATACTATAAATCTCAAAATATCAATGAATATTAGTTCTAATTAAATGAGTGGGACTTGTAGCTTTTTGCTTCTGAACAGTTTTGGCATCTCACTTTATCCTTTGAAGTTTAGAATGATTGGCATCTATAGGAACTCAGAGTTTAGATAGTGTTATTAATTCTCCTAGTTAAGTATGTTGATTCTTGAACACAGCTACTTTTATGAGTCTTGGCCGTGGCCCTAAGCACTTTGTTTTCCAGTATTACCACAGGATACATAAATGCCACAGACACATGACTGGGTGAACCTTTTCAGATTGTGACTCAGCTTTGCTAAAGTTCCCAGTTAGAGGTGTCCATAACTCTTAAGCACACTCTTTTTGCTTTGGATCACGACTTTAACCACTCAGTCTCAAGCTTTTCACTTGGACCTTCTTGCCACAAGAACATGGTTAGGGACAGCTTGATTTAGCCGCTTAGGACTGGATTTTATTTCCTTGGGCCCTCCTATCCATTGATGCTCAAAGCCTTGGATCATTTTTACCTTTGCCTTTTGGTTTTAAGGGCTATTGGCTTTTTCTGCTTGCTTTTTCTTTTTCTTTTATATTTTTTTGCCTTTTTTTTCACTGCTTTTTCTTGCTTCAAGAATCAATTTCATGATTTTTCATATCATCAATAACATTTCTCTTTTTCATCATTCTTTCAAGAGCCAGCAATCTTAACATCTATAAACAACAAGATAAAAAATATGCACTATTCAAGCATTCATTCAGAAAACAAAAAGTATTGTCACCACATCAATATAATTAAACTAATTTCAAGGATGAATTCAAAACTCACGTACTTCTTGTTTTTTTGTATTAGAAACATTTTTCATTTAAGAAAGGTGAAGGATTCATGGAATTATTCATAGCCTTAAGACATGGACACTAGACACTAATGATCATGTAATAAAGACACAAACATAGACAAACATGAAGCTCAAAAAACCGAAAAACAGAGAGATAAGAACAAGGAAGTTAAGGAATGAGTCCACCTTAGTGATGGTGGCACCTTCTTCTTGAAGGACCAATGGTGTTCTTGAGATCCTCTATGTCTCTTCCTTGCCTTTGTTGCTCCTCCCTCATAGCTCTTTGATCTTCTCTAATCTCATTGAGAATGATGGAGTGCTCTTGGTGTTCCACCCTTAATTGGTTCATGTCATGACTCAATCCTTCTAGAGAAGTGTTGAGTTGTTCCCGATAGTTGTTTGGAGGAAAATGCATCCCTTGAGGCATCTCAGGGATTTCTTGATGATGAGCTTCCTCATGCGTCTCTTGAGATCCATGAATGGACTCTCTTGTTTACTCCATCCTCTTCTTAGTGATGGGCTTGTCCTCTTCAATGAGGATGTCTCCTTCTATGACAACTCCAGCTAAGTTGCATAGATGGCAAATGAAATGAGGAAAAGCTAGCCTTGCCAAGGTGGAGGGCTTTTCGGCTGTTTTGTAGAGTTCTAGAGGGATGACTTCATGAACTTCTACTTCCTCTCCAATCATGATGCTATGGATCATGATGGCCCGATCCACAGTTACTTCAGATCGGTTGCTAGTGGGGATGATGGAGCGTTGGATAAACTCCAACCATCCTCTAGCCGCAGGCTTAAGGTCCAGTCTTCTCAATTGAACTGGCTTGCCTTTTGAGTTCTTTTCTATTGAGCTCCTTCCACACATATGTCCATGAGGACTTGGTCCAACCTTTGATCAAAGATGACCCTTCTAGTGTAGGGGCGTGCGTCTTCTTGCATCATAGGCAAGTTGAACGCCAACCTTATGTTCTCCGGACTGAAATCTAAGCATTTCCTTCGAACCATTGTAAGCCAATTCTTTGGGTTTGGGTTCATGCTTTGATCATGGTTCCTAGTGATCCATGCATTGGCATAGAACTCTTGAACCATTAAGATTCCGACTTGTTAAATGGGGTTGGTAAGAACTTCCCAACCTCTTCTTAGGATCTCATGTCGGATCTCCGGATACTCATTTTTCTTGAGCATGAAAGGGACCTCAGGGATCACCTTCTTCTTGGCCACAACTTCAAAGAAGTGGTCTTGATGGACCTTTGAGATGAATCTCTCCATCTCCACAAATTTTGAGGTGGAAGCTTTTGTCTTCCCTTTCCTCTTTCTAGAGGTTTCTCCGGCCTTAGGTGCCATAAATGGTTATGGAAAAAAAAAGAAGCTTTGCTTTTACTACACCAAACTTAGAATGTTGCTAGCCCTCGAGCAAAAGAAGAAAGAATAGAAGAAGAAGAAGAAGATATGGAGGAGAGGGAGAGAAGTGTGGTTTCAGCCAAGGGGGTAAGAGAGGGTTGTGTTGTGTGAAAATGAAGAAGGATGGAGGGGTTTATATAGTTGAGGGTGAGGAGTAGGGTTCGGTCATGTAGGGTGGGTTTGGGTGGGAAAGAGATTTTGAATTTGAAGGTAGGTGGGGTTTATGGGGAAGAGAGAGTGGTGAGGAGGTGATGGGAAAGAGTGATTGAGGTTATTGGTTAAGGGTATAGTGTTATTGGATTGTGTGAAGAGAGAGGTAGGGTAGGTAGGGATCCTGTGGGGTCCACAGATCATGAGGTGATCCTGTGGAGTCCACAGATCTTGAGGTGTCAAGGATTTCTCATCCCTGCACCTTTTAGGTGTGTAAAATGCCCTCTATATGCAATCATGGCATTTAACGCTAGACTGATGCTTGTTTCTGGCGTTAAACGCCACTTTGCTGCATGTTTCTGGCGTTTAATGCCAGCTTTCCTCAGGGTGCAATCCTGGCGTTTAAACGCCAGACTGCTGCTTTTTTCTGGCGTTCAACGCTAGCTTCATGCTCTGTTCTGGCGTTAAACGCCAGCCAGATGCTCCTTACTGGCATTTAAACGCCAGTAAGCTCTTCCTCCAAGGTGTGCTGTTTCTTCTGCTGTTTTTATTTTGTTTCTAATTTTTGCAATTGTTTTGTGACTCCACATGATCATAAATCTAATAAAACATAAAAGAATAATAGAAATATAGATAAATAAAAATTAGGTTGCCTCCCAATAAGTGATTTTTTAATGTTAATAGCTTGACAATGAGCTCTCATGGAGCTTCACAGATGTTCAGAGCATTGTTGGGACCTCCCAACACCAAACTTAGAGTTTGAATATGGGGGTTCAACACCAAACTTAGAGTTTGACTGTGGGGGCTTTGTTTGACTCTGTATTGAGAGAAGCTCATCGTGCCTCTTTTCGATGGTTGCAGAGGAAGATCCTTGAGCTTTAAACACAAGGTAGTCCCTATTCAATTGAAGGACTAGCTCTCTGGTGGACGAAATTGTGATCCATATTCTTTTGTTGTTATATGAAATCATTATTGTGGCACCAGTTGAATTCACAACTCCGTTCAACTAACCAGTAAGTGTACTGGGTCGTCCAAGTAATAAACCTTACGTGAGTAAGGGTCGATCCCACAGAGATTGTTGGTATGAAGCAAGCTATGGTCATCTTGTAGATCTCAGTTAGTGAGTGGAATCATGGGGTCAAATGGAATTTAGAAAATCAAATAATAAAAGGGAATAATAAAAGAGATAGAATACTTATGCAGATTCATTGATGGGAATTTCAGATAAGCGAATGGAGATACTGTATGGCTCAAGAACGCCTGCTCTCCCACTGCTTTAACTCAATCCTTCTTACTCTTTTCCATGGCAAGCTGTGTATAGGGGTTCACCATCAGCGGTGGCTACTTTCAATCCTCTCGGAAAAATGATCCTATGCGGCTGTCACTCGCATGGCTAATCGTCTGGAGGTATCACCCATGGTTGATAGCTACATCCCATCCTCGCAGTGAAAACTACGCTCACGCGCTCTGTCACAGCACGGCTAATCACTGGTTGGTTCCTGCGCCTACTGGAATAGAATCCCTTGATTCTTTTACGTATGTCACTAACGCCCAGCACTTGCAAGTTTGAAGCACGTCACAGTCATTCATTACCGGAATCCTACTCGGAATACCACAGACAAGGTTAGACTTTCCGGATTCCCAGGATCCTACTCGGAATACCACAGACAAGGTGAAACTTTCCGGATCCTCATAAATGCCGCCATCTATCTAGCTTATACCACGAAGATTCTGTTGGGGAATCTAAGAGATAAACATTCAAGCTCGGTTGCATGTAGAACGGAAGTGGTTGTCAATCACGTGCGTTCATGAGTGAGAATGATAATGAGGGTTACTTATCATTACATTCATCATGTTCTTGGGTACGAATGAATATCTTGGAATAAGGATAAGAGAGATTTGAATAAAATAAAATAGAATTGCATTAATACTTGAGGTACAGTAGAGCTCCACACCCTTAATCTATGGTGTGCAGAAACTCCACCGTTGAAAATACATAAGCAAAAGGTTCAGGCATGGCCAAATGGCCAGCCCCCATATGGTCACAAGACCGAATGATCAAAGACATCTAATACAATAGTTAAATGTTCTATTTATAATAAACTAGCTCCTAGGGTTTACATGAGTAAGTAATTGATGCATAAATCCACTTCCGGGGCCCACTTGGTGTATGCTTGGGCTGAGCTTGATTAATTCACGAGCTGAGGCTTCTCTTGGAGTTGAACTCCGAGTTATGACGTGTTTTGGGCGTTCAACTCCGGATCATGACGTTTTTCTGGCGTTTAACTCCAGACAGCAGCATGTACTTGGCGTTCAGCGCCAAGTTACGTCGTCAATATCCGAATGAAGTATGGACTATTATATATTGCTGGAAAGCTCTAGATGTCTACTTTCCAACGCCGTTGAGAGCGCGCCATTTGGAGTTCTGTAGCTCCAGAAAATCCATTTCGAGTTCAGGGAGGTCAGATTCCAACAGCATCAGCAGTCCTTTTGTCAGCCTTCTTCAGAGTTTTGCTCAAGTCCCTCAATTTCAGCCAGAATTTACCTGAAATCGCAGAAAAACACACAAACTCATAGTAAAGTCCAGAAATGTGAATTTAACATAAAAACTAATGAAAACATCCCTAAAAGTAGCTCAAACTTACTAAAAACTACCTAGAAACAATGCCAAAAAGCGTATAAATTATCCGCTCATCACAACACCAAACTTAAATTGTTGCTTGTCCCCAAGCAATTGAAAATCAATTAGGATAAAAAGAAGAGAATATACTATAAATTTCAAAATATCAATGAATATTAATTGAATTAGATGAGCGGGACTTGTAGCTTTTTGCTTCTGAACAGTTTTGGCATCTCACTTTTTCCTTTGATGTTCAGAGTGATTGGCGTCTCTGGGAACATAGAATTTTGGATAGTGTTATTGACTTTCCTAGTTAAGCATGTTGATTCTTGAACACAGCTACTTATGAGTCTTGGCCGTGGCCCTAAGCATTTTGTTTTCTAGTATTACCACCGGATACATAAATGCCACAGACACATAACTGGGTGAACCTTTTCAGATTGTGACTCAGCTTTGCTAGAGTCCCCAGTTAGTGGTGTCCAGAGCTCTTAAGCACACTCTTTTTGCTTTGGATCATGACTTTAACCACTCAGTCTCAAGCTTTTCACTTGGACCTTCATGACACAAGCACATGGTTAGGGAGAGCTTGATTTAGCCGCTTAGGCATGGATTTAATTTCCTTAGGCCCTCCTATCCATTGATGCTCAAAGCCTTGGATCCTTTTTACCCTTGCCTTTTGGTTTTAAGGGCTATTGGCTTTTTCTACTGCTCATTCTTTTTCTTTCTATTTTTTTTCACCATTTTTTTTTCAAGCTTTTTCACTGCTTTTTCTTGCTTCAAGAATCAATTTCATGATTTTTCAGATCATCAATAACATTTCTCTTTGTTCATCATTCTTTCAAGAGCCAACAATTTTAACACTCATAAACAACAAGATAAAAAATATGCACTGTTCAAGCATTCATTCAGAAAACAAAAAGTATTGCCACCACATCAATATAATTAAATTAAATTCAAGGATAAATTCGAAATTCATGTACTTCTTGTTCTTTTGAATTAAAACATTTTTCATTTAAGAGAGGTGAAGGATTAATGGATTTTATTCATAGCTTTAAGGCATGGTTACATACTAATGATCATGAAGTAGAGACGCAAAACATAAATAAACACAACATTTAAAAACCGAAAACAGAAAGAAATAAAGAACAAGGAATGAATCCACCTTTAGTGGCGTCTTCTTCTTGAAGGACCAATGATGTTCTTCAGCTCTTCTATGTCCCTTCCTTGCCTTTGTTGCTCCTCCCTCATTGCTCTTTGGTCTTCTCTTATTTCTTGCAGAATGATGGAGTGCTCATGATGTTCCACCCTTAATTGTTCCACATTGTGGCTCAAATCTTCTAAGGAGGTGTTGAGTTGCTCCCAATAGTTGTTGGGAGGAAAGTGCATTCCTTGAGGCATCTCAGGGATTTGTTGATGATTAGCTTCCTCATGCTCTTCTTGAGAACCGTGCATGGTTTCTCTTGCTTGCTCCATCCTCTTCTTGGTGATGGGCTTATCCTCTTCAATGGGGGTATCTCCTTCTATGATAACTCCAGCTGAGTAACATAGATGGCATATAAGGTGAGGAAACGCTAGCCTTGCCATGGTGGAGGACTTATCGGCTATTTTGTAGAGTTCATTGGAGATGACCTCATGAACTTCCACTTCCTCTCCAATCATGATGCTATGAATCATGAAGGTCCGATCCACAGTAACTTCAGATCGGTTGCTAATAGGAATGATGGATCTTTGAATGAACTCCAACCATCCTCTAGCTACAGGCTTGAGATCCAGTCTTCTTAGTTGAACTGGCTTGCCTTTGGAGTCTATTCTCCACTGAGCTCCTTCCACACATATGTCCATAAGGACTTGGTCCAACCTTTGATTAAAGTTGACCCTTCTAGTGTAGGGGTGGTGCACGAAATTGCAATCACACTTTTGCAATCCCGCACAACTAACCAGCAAGTGTACTGGGTCGTCCAAGTAATACCTTGCGTGAGCAAGGGTCGATCCCACAGAGATTGTCAGCTTGAAGCAAGCTATGGTTATCTTGTAAATCTTAGTCAGGATATCAGAAATTATCAGGATTGATTGTGAAAAGCAAAAGAACATGAAATGATTACTTGGTTTGCAGTAATGGAGAATAGGTTGAGGTTTGGAGATGCTCCATCTTCTGAATCTCTGCTTTCCTACTGTCTTCTTCTTCAAACACGCAAGTCTCCTTCCATGGCAAGCTGTATGCAGGGTTTCACCGTTGTCAATGGCTACCTCCCATCCTCTCAGTGAAAGCGATTGCATATGCTCTGTCACAGCATAGGGGAATTCATCTGTCGGTTCTCAATCAGGCCGGAATAGAATCCAGTGATTCTTTTGCGTCTGTCACTAACGCCCCGCCTTCAGGAGTTTGAAGCACGTCACAGTCATTCAGTCATTGAATCCTACTCAGAATACCACAGACAAGGTTTAGACCTTCCGGATTCTCTTGAATGCCGCCATCAGTCTAGCTTATACCACGAAGATTCCGATTAAAGAACCCAAGAGATAACTACTTAATCTAAGGTAGAACGGAGGTGGTTGTCAAGCACACATTCATAGTTGAGAATGACGATGATTGTCACAGATCATCACATTCATCCGGATTAAGAACAAGTATTATCTTAGAATGGAAGCAAGCATGATTGAATGAGAAACAGTAGTAATTGCATTAATCCATCAAGACACAGCAGAGCTCCTCACCCCCAACCATGGGGTTTAGAGACTCATGCCGTGGAAGAAAACGTGTAAAAATGTCATAAGGTCAGCAAAAGGTTCTGATACAATGTCAAAAGATCCTATTAATAGTAAACTAGTAGCCTAGGGTGTACAGAAATGAGTAAATGACGTAAAAATCCACTTCTGGGTCCACTTGGTGTGTGCTTGGGCTGAGCAATGAAGATTTTATGTGTAGAGACGTTTTCTGGAGTTAAACGCCAGTTCTCATGCCAGTTTGGGCGTTTAACTCCAAATTTTATGCCAGTTCCGGCGTTTAACGCTGGAATTTCTGAGGCTGTTTTGCCACGCCGGTTTGGGCCATCAAATCTTGGGCAAAGTATGGACTATCATATATTGCTGGAAAGCCCAGGTTGTCTACTTTCCAATGCCGTTGAGAGCGCGCCAATTGGGCTTCTGTAGCTCCAGAAAATCCACTTCGAGTGCAGGGAGGTCAGAATCCAACAGCATCTGCAGTCCTTTTTGGTCTCGGAATCAGATTTTTGCTCAGAATCCTCAATTTCAGCCAGAAAATACCTGAAATTACAGAAAAACACACAAACTCATAGTAAAGTCCAGAAAAGTGAATTTTAGCTAAAAACTAATAAAAATATACTAGAAACTAACTAGATTATACTAAAAACATACTAAAAACAATGCCAAAAAGCATACAAATTATCCGCTCATCACAACACCAAACTTAAATTGTTGCTTGTCCCCAAGCAAATGAAAATCAAAATAGGATAAAAAGAAGAGAATATACTATAGACTCCAAAATATCAAGGAAACATAGTTCCAATTAGATGAGCGGGACTAGTAGCTTTTTGCCTCCGAACAGTTTTGGCATCTCACTCTATCCCTTGAGGTTCAGAATGATTGGCATCTATAAGAACTCAGAACTCAGATAGTGTTATTGATTCTCTGATTTGAGCATAATGATTCTTGAACATAGCTAGTGTATGAGTCTTGGCTGTGACCCAAAGCACTCTGTCTTCCAGTATTACCACCGGATACATTCATGCCACAGACACATAATTGGGTGAACCTTTTCAGATTGTGACTCAGCTTTGCTAAAGTCCCCAATTAGAGGTGTCCAAGGTTCTTAAGCACACTCTTGTTGCCTTGGATCACAACTTTATTTCTTTCTTTTTCTTTTTCTTTTCTTCTTCTCTTTTCTTTTTTTTTTCGAAATTTTTTTTTTGTATCCACTGCTTTTTCTTGCTTCAAGAATCACTCTAATGATTTTTTTAGATCCTCAATAACAATTCTCTTTTTCCTCCTTCTTTCAAGAGCCAACAATTTTTTAACATTCTCAAAACAACAAATTCAAGAGACATATGCACTGTTCAAGCATTCATTCAGAAAGCAAAAAGTATTGTCACCACATCAAACTAATTCAACTAGTTTCAATGATAAATTTTGAAATCCTGTACTTCTTGTTCTTTTGTGATTAAAGCATTTTTCATTTAAGAGAGGTGATGGATTCATAGGACATTCATATCTTTAAGGCATAAAATTTCAATTTTATTAATTATGAATTAAAACAAGACAAAAAAAATAGATATAAAATGAAACTAAAAAAAAACGAAAAATAAAAACAAAACAAAGGAAAAAAAAACGCAAACATAGGCTCCTAATGATAGAGGTTTTCACAGAGTTAGGATTCAACAACCTTGATTTTGAGAAGTGGATGCTCCCTCAGCTTGAGAGGAGAACTTTTGGCGTTTCAATTCTTGGAGTTCACGCCCCTGCTTCTCTTGTTCCTTCAGCAATTTGCAGAGCATGCAGTTCTGATTCTGCTGTTCTTCCTTCAGTTGCTCCATAGTCTCTTGCAGCTTGTTAATAGATGCTTCTAGGCTGGTCCAGTAGTCAATTCTTGGGAACTCAGGGAGGAATTCCTGCGCCCTCCTCTTGATAGAGTTGTCTTGCACTTGTCCTTCCATTGACTTCTTGGTGATTGGGTGTTCAATGGGTATGAACTCATCTACTCCCATCTTCACCCCAGCCTCTTTACAGAGCAAGGAAATCAAGCTTGGGTAAGCCAGTTTGGCTTCAGTGGAATTCTTGTTTGCAATTGTATAGATCTCACAAGCAATCACATGATGAACCTCCACTTCTTTTCCAAGCATAATGCAATGAATCATCACTGCCCTCTTGATGGTGACCTCAGAACGGTTGCTAGTGGGCAATATGGAACGCCCAATAAAGTCTAGCCAACCTCTTGCAATTGGCTTGAGGTCTCCCCTCTTGAGTTGGTTTGGGACACCCTTTGAATTGGTTATCCACTTAGTCCCAGGGAGGCATATGTCCTCTAGAACTTGATCCAACCCTTTATCTACTCTCACCATCCTCCTATTGAAGGAGTCAGGATCATCTTGCAGTTGAGGTAGTTTGAAGATTTCTCTTATTTTGTCCAGATGGAAGTACATAACTTTCCCTCTGACCATGGTTCTGTAGGTATGGTAAGCAGTTCCAGTCATTCTCTGCTTATCTGTTAGCCACAGATTAGAGTAGAATTCCTGAACCATGTTCTTTCCAACCTTTATTTCAGGATTGGTCAGAACTTCCCATCCTCTGTTTTGAATTTGCTCTTGGATCTCCGGATATTCATCTTCTTTCAGATCAAATTTAACTTCCGGGATCACTGACCTCAGACCCATTATTTTGTGATAATGGTCTTCATGTTCTTTGGTTAAGAACTTCTCTTGATTCCAAAGATTCTTTGGATTAGTCTCTTTCTTTCCTCTTGAGTTGGTTTGTTTTCCCTTAGGAGCCATGATCTTGATGAATCTTGGCTTAGTGATCACGGAAAAGCACACCAAACTTAGAGGTTTTGCTTGTCCTCAAGCAAAAAGAGAAGAAAGAAGAGAAGAGAGAGAGAGGAAGAGGAAATTCGAATGGTGTGGTGGAAAGAGGGAGCCAAACACGAATTTATAAGGTGAGGGGGAAAGTATTTTCGAAAAAAAAGAGAGATTTGAAAGGGGATTTGAGAAGATATGAAAAAAATTGAGAAAAGGGTGAGTTTTTGAAGAAGATTTGGGATTAATTTGAAATAGATTTGAAGAATGGTTTTGATTTGTGAAGATTTGAAAGTGAATGATGAAAGGTTGAAGTGCATTTATGTAGAAGAGTATGGGTAAAAAGAGGAAAGTTTGAAAAAATTTGAGTTGAAAACAAAAATGTGGTCCCCCCACCTTTCTGGCGTTAAACGCCCAGAATGGCACCCATTCTGGCGTTTAACGCCCATATGGCACCCCTTTTGGGCGTTTAACGCCCAGCCAGGTGCCCTGGCTGGCGTTAAACGCCAGAAAGTCTTTATCACTGGGCGTTTTTTTGAAAACGCCCAGGATGCTGCACACCTGGCGTTAAACGCCCAGAATGGTGCCCATTCTGGCGTTTAACGCCCAAAATGGCACCATTCCTGGCGTTAAACGCCCAGAATGGTACCCATTCTGGCGTTTAACGCCCAAAATGCACCTTACTGGCGTTTTTTCGCCAGTAAGCTCATTTTCTCTGCTTTTTGAGCTGAATCCTTCTGTAACTCTGTGAATTCCTTCATTTTTGATATTTGCCTCTGTAAGAACTAATCATACAACCTACTAATGACTGGGTTGCCTCCCAGCAAGCGCTTCTTTACTGTCTTTAGCTGGACTTTCACTGAGAATCACTCAAGCCTCAGTTTTGAGCATTCCTGCTCAAAATTTCCTTCAAGATAATGCTTGATTCTCTGTCCATTAACAATGAACTTCTTGTCAGAATCAATATCCTAAAGCTCAACATATCCATATGGTGACACTCCTGTAATCACATATGGACCCCTCCAACGGGATTTGAGTTTTCCTGGAAACAGTCTGAGCCTAGAGTTGAAGAGCAGAACTTTTTGTCCTGGCTCAAAGACGCTGGTTGACAACTTCTTGTCATGCCATTTCTTTGCCTTTTCCTTATAAATTTTTGCATTTCCAAAGGCATTGAGTCTGAACTCCTCTAGCTCATTTAGCTGGAGCAATCTTTTTTCACCAGCTAACTGTGCATCCATGTTTAGGAATCTGGTTGCCCAGTAGGCTTTATGTTCCAGTTCCACAGGCAAATGACAGGCCTTCCCATACACCAGTTGGTATGGAGAGGTTCCTATAGGAGTCTTGAATGCTGTTCTGTATGCCCACAGAGCATCATCCAAGCTCTTTGCCCAATCCTTTCTACGGGCCATCACAGTCCGTTCTAGGATTCTCTTTAGCTCTCTGTCAGAGACTTCAGCTTGCCCATTTGTCTGTGGATGATACGGAGTTGCCACTTTGTGGCTAATTCCATATCTAACCATAGCAAGGTGTAGCTGTTTATTGCAGAAATGAGTGCCCCCGTCACTGATTAGCACTCTGGGAACCCCAAACCTGCTGAATATGTTTTTCTAGAGGAATTTCAGTACGGTCTTTGTATCATTAGTGGGTGTAGCAATTGCTTCTACCCACTTAGATACATAGTCTACTGCCACCAGAATGTAAGTGTTTGAGTATGATGGTGGGAATGGCCCCATGAAGTCAATTCCCCATACATCAAACAATTCTATCTCTAATATCCCTTGTTGAGGCATGGCATATCCATGAGGCAGGTTACCAGCTCTTTGGCAACTGTCACAGTTACGCACAAACTCTCGGGAATCTTTATAGAGAGTAGGCCAGTAGAAGCCACATTGGAGGACTTTAGTGGCTGTTCGCTCACTTCCAAAATGTCCTCCATACTGTGATCCATGGCAGTGCCATAGGATCCTTTGTGCTTCTTCTCTGGGTACACACCTGCGGATCACTCCGTCAGCACATCTCTTAAAGAGATATGGTTCATCCCAGAGGTAGTACTTGGCATCTGAAATTAATTTCTTTCTCTGCATGTAACTGTACTCTTTGGGTATGAACCTCACAGCTTTAAAATTTGCAATATCTGCAAACCATGGAGCTTCCTGAATGGCAAATAGTTGCTCATCTGGGAAAGTCTCAGAAATCTCAGTAGAAGGGAGGGACGCCCCAGCTACTGGTTCTATTCGGGACAGATGATCAGCTACTTGGTCCTCTGTCCCTTTTCTGTCTCTTATTTCTATATCAAACTCTTGCAGAAGCAACACCCATCTTATAAGCCTGGGTTTTGAATCCTGCTTTGTGAGTAGATATTTAAGAGCAGCATGGTCAGTGTACACAACCACTTTGGATCCCACTAGATAGGATCTAAACTTGTCAATGGCATAGACCACTGCAAGTAACTCTTTTTCTGTGGTTGTGTAGTTCTTCTGTGCGTCATTTAGAACACGGCTGGCATAGTAAATGACGTGCAGAAGCTTGTTATGCCTCTGTCCCAACACTGCACCAATGGCATGGTCACTAGCATCACACATTAGTTCAAATGGCAATGTCCAATCTGGTGCAGAGATGACTGGTGCTGTGACCAGCTTAGCCTTCAGGGTCTCAAATGCCTGCAGACACTGTGTGTCAAACACAAATGGTGTGTCAGCAGCTAACAGGTTACTCAGAGGTTTTGCAATTTTCGAAAAATCCCTTATAAACCTTCTGTAGAATCCTGCATGCCCCAGAAAGCTTCTGATTGCCTTAACATTGGCAGGTGGTGGTAATTTTTCAATTACCTCTACTTTTGCCTTATCCACCTCTATTCCCTTGCTTGAAATTTTGTGCCCAAGGACAATTCCTTCAGTCACCATAAAGTGACATTTCTCCCAGTTTAAAACCAGGTTAGTCTCTTGGCATCTTTTCAAGACAAGTGCTAGGTGATTAAGACAGGAGCTAAATGAGTCTCCATATACTGAAAAGTCATCCATGAAGACTTCCAGAAATTTCTTCACCATATCTGAAAAGATAGAGAGCATGCACCTCTGAAAGGTTGCAGGTGCATTGCACAGACCAAAAGGCATCCTCCTATAGGCAAACACGCCAGAAGGGCAAGTGAATGCTGTTTTCTCTTGGTCCTGAGGGTCTACTGCAATTTGGTTGTAGCCTGAATAGCCATCCAAAAAGCAGTAATAATCATGGCCAGCTAGTCTTTCTAGCATTTGGTCTATGAATGGTAATGGAAAATGATCCTTTCTGGTGGCTGTATTGAGCCTTCTGTAGTCAATACACATGCGCCACCCTGTGACTGTCCTTGTAGGAACCAGTTCATTTTTTTCATTATGAACCACTGTCATGCCTCCCTTTTTGGGAACAACTTGGACAGGACTCACCCAGGGGCTATCAGAAATCGGATAAATAATCCCAGCCTCCAGTAATTTAGTGACCTCTTTCTGCACCACCTCCTTCATGGCAGGATTTAGCCTCCTCTGTGGTTGGACCACTGGTTTGGCATTATCCTCCAATAGGATCTTGTGCATGCATCTAGCTGGGCTAATGCCCTTAAGATCACTTATGGACCACCCAAGAGCTGTCTTGTGTGTCCTTAGCACTTGAATCAGTGCTTCCTCTTCCTGTGAATTTAAAGCAGAGCTTATAATCACTGGAAAAGTGTCACTCTCTCCCAGAAATGCATATTTCAGGGATGGTGGTAGTGGTTTGAGTTCAGGCTTGGGAGGCTTATCCTCCTCCTGAGGAATTTTCGAAAATTCCTTTGCCTCCTCTAGTTCTTCCTGATCAGGCTGAGCATCTTTGAAGATGTCCTCAAGCTCTGATTCTAGGCTCTCAGCCATATTGATCTCTTCTACCAGAGAATCAATAATGTCAGCGCCCATGCAGTCATTTGGTGTGTCTGGATGCTGCATAGCTTTTACAGCATTCAACTTGAACTCATCCTCATTGACTCTCAAGGTGACTTCCCCTTTTTGCACATCAATGAGAGTTCGTCCAGTTGCTAGGAAGGGTCTTCCTAGAATGAGAGTTGCACTCTTGTGCTCCTCCATTTCCAGCACCACAAAGTCAGTTGGAAAGGCGAATGGCCCAACCTTGACAATCATGTCCTCAATTATGCCTGATGGGTATTTAATGGAGCCATCAGCAAGTTGGAGGCATATCCGGGTTGGTTTGACTTCTCCAGTCAACCCAAGCTTTCTGATAGTGGATGCAGGTATTAGATTGATGCTTGCTCCAAGATCACATAGAGCTGTCTTGGTGCAAGCACCTTCCAATGTGCATGGTATCATAAAGCTTCCTGGATCTTAAAGCTTTTCTGGTAAGCTTTTTAATATGACTGCACTGCATTCCTCAGTGAGAAATACTTTTTCAGTTTCTCTCCAATCCTTCTTATGACTTAAGATTTCTTTCATGAACTTAGCATAAGAAGGTATTTGCTCAAGTGCCTCTGCAAACGGAATCTTTATTTCAAGAGTCCTTAGATAGTCTGCAAAGCGGGCAAATTGCTTATCCTGTTCCGCTTGGCGGAGTTTTTGAGGATAAGGCATCTTGGCTTTATATTCTTCAACCTTAGATGCTGCAGGTTTATTCCTTACAGAAGTGGTTGAAGAAGCCTTGTTAGAGGGATTACTGTCAGCACTCTCAGGTGTCTGATCTTCCCTTGGCGTTTGAACGCCAAGAATGGGTGAAGCTTGGGCGTTAAACGCCAACTTTTCCCCCTTTTCTGGCGTTTGAACGCCAATAACATTCCTCTCTGGGCCCTTACTGTCCTCAGAGGGATTTTGCACAGTGGTTTGGATGTCCTCTGTCAATTGTTCCTTGTTTGGCTTTTTGCTCTTCTGAGCAGTGTTATTCAGGGTCTTCCCACTCCTCAGTTGAACTGCTTGACATTCCTCTGTTATCTGTTTAGATAATTGCTGTTTTGCTTGATTCAACTGCAGTTCTATGCTCTTGTTAGCAACTTTAGTCTCATGGAGCATCTCTTTAAAGTCTGCTAACTGTTCTGTCATCAGGAGCAACTGTTGATTAAGCTCAGTTATCTGTTCTTGAGGACTAGGGTCAGTGACTACTGCCATGACCTCCTCTTTTGGAGAGAACTCATTTCTAGAATACAAATATTGGTTTCTAGCAACAGTGTCTATAAGCTCTTGAGCTTCTTCAATTGTCTTCCTCATGTGTATAGATCCACCAGCTGAGTGGTCTAAAGACATCTGAGCTTTTTCTGTAAGCCCATAGTAGAAAATGTCTAACTGTACCCACTCTGAAAACATTTCAGAGGGACATTTCCTTAGCATACCTCTATACCTCTCCCAGGCATTATAAAGGGATTCATTATCCTCTTGTTTAAAGCCTTGGATGTCCAGTCTTAACTGTGTCATCCTTTTTGGAGGGTAAAAATGATTCAGGAATTTGTCTGACAACTGTTTCCATGTCTTTATGCTTGCTGTAGGTTGGTTATTCAACCACCTTTTAGCTTGATCTTTTACAGCAAATGGAAACAGTAATAGTCTGTAGACATCCTGATCTACCTCTTTATCATGTACTGTGTCAGCAATTTGTAAAAACTGTGCCAGAAACTCAGTAGGTTCTTCCTGTGGAAGACCGGAATACTGGCAGTTTTGCTGCACTATGATAATGAGTTGAGGATTTAGTTCAAAGCTGCTTGCTTTGATGGGAGGTGTACAGATGCTACTCCCATATGCAGCTGTAATGGGGTTAGCATATGACCCCGGAGTCCTTTTGGACTGATTGATCCCACTTAAGTCCATAATGGACAAAAGGGAAATGATAATGATTGCAAAGAGATAAATTTTGTTTTTTTTTTTTGAATAAACGAAAAAAATAAAATAAAACAAAATAAAATTAAAATAAAAATTCGAAAATCAAAAAGAAAATAAAATCAAAGCAAATCGAAAACTGAATCAATTAGTTAATTAAAAAGATTTTGAAAACAGCAATTAGAAAGATATGATTGAAAAATTTTTATGAAAAAGATTTGATTTTGAAAAAGAGGAGAGAGAAAAACACAAAAAGACACCAAACTTAAAATTTTAGAGAATCAAACTCAAAATTTTCGAAAATTTTTAAGGGAAAAACACAAAGAGGACACCAAACTTAGAATTTTTTTGAATCAAAAAGGGACTAGGAACATGCAAAATCGAAAATTAAAAGAAAAACAAAAGCATGCAACTGACACCAAACTTAGAATATGAAACTAGACTCAACTAAAAGACTTTAAACCAACAAAAATAAAACAGGCCTAATCCAAGCAACAAGATAAGCCGTCAGTTGTCCAAACTCAACAATCCCCGGCAACGGCGCCAAAAACTTGGTGCACGAAATTGCAATCACACTTTTGCAATCCCGCACAACTAACCAGCAAGTGTACTGGGTCGTCCAAGTAATACCTTGCGTGAGCAAGGGTCGATCCCACAGAGATTGTCGGCTTGAAGCAAGCTATGGTTATCTTGTAAATCTTAGTCAGGATATCAGAAATTATCAGGATTGATTGTGAAAAGCAAAAGAACATGAAATGATTACTTGGTTTGCAGTAATGGAGAATAGGTTGAGGTTTGGAGATGCTCCATCTTCTGAATCTCTGCTTTCCTACTGTCTTCTTCAAACACGCAAGTCTCCTTCCATGGCAAGCTGTATGCAGGGTTTCACCGTTGTCAATGGCTACCTCCCATCCTCTCAGTGAAAGCGATTGCATATGCTCTGTCACAGCATAGCGGAATTCATCTGTCGGTTCTCAATCAGGCCGGAATAGAATCCAGTGATTCTTTTGCGTCTGTCACTAACACCCCGCCTTCAGGAGTTTGAAGCACGTCACAGTCATTCAGTCATTGAATCCTACTCAGAATACCACAGACAAGGTTTAGACCTTCCGGATTCTCTTGAATGCCGCCATCCGTCTAGCTTATACCACGAAGATTCCGATTAAAGAACCCAAGAGATAACTACTTAATCTAAGGTAGAACGGAGGTGGTTGTCAAGCACACGTTCATAGTTGAGAATGATGATGATTGTCACAGATCATCACATTCATCCGGATTAAGAACAAGTATTATCTTAGAATGGAAGCAAGCATGATTGAATGAGAAACAGTAGTAATTGCATTAATCCATCAAGACACAGCAGAGCTCCTCACCCCCAACCATGGGGTTTAGAGACTCATGCCGTGGAAGAAAACGTGTAAAAATGTCATAAGGTCAGCAAAAGGTTCTGATACAATGTCAAAAGATCCTATTAATAGTAAACTAGTAGCCTAGGGTGTACAGAAATGAGTAAATGACGTAAAAATCCACTTCTGGGTCCACTTGGTGTGTGCTTGGGCTGAGCAATGAAGCTTTTATGTGTAGAGACGTTTTCTGGAGTTAAACGCCAGTTCTCATGCCAGTTTGGGCGTTTAACTCCAAATTTTATGCCAGTTCCGGCGTTTAACGCTGGAATTTCTGAGGCTGTTTTGCCACGCCGGTTTGGGCCATCAAATCTTGGGCAAAGTATGGACTATCATATATTGCTGGAAAGCCCAGGATGTCTACTTTCCAATGCCGTTGAGAGCGCGCCAATTGGGCTTCTGTAGCTCCAGAAAATCCACTTCGAGTGCAGGGAGGTCAGAATCCAACAGCATCTGCAGTCCTTTTTGGTCTCGGAATCAGATTTTTGCTCAGAATCCTCAATTTCAGCCAGAAAATACCTGAAATTACAGAAAAACACACAAACTCATAGTAAAGTCCAGAAAAGTGAATTTTAGCTAAAAACTAATAAAAATATACTAGAAACTAACTAGATTATACTAAAAACATACTAAAAACAATGCCAAAAAGCATACAAATTATCCGCTCATCAAGGGGCGTTCATCTCCTTGCATCATGGGCAAGTGAAACGCCAACCTCACATTTTCCGGACTAAAATCTAAGTATTTCCCCCGAACCAATGTGAGATAGTTCTTTGGATTCAGGTTCATACTTTGATCATGGTTCCTAGTGATCCATGCATTGGCATAGAACTCTTGAACCATTAAAATTCTGACTTGTTGCATGGGGTTGGTTAGGACTTCCCAACCTCTTCTTTGGATTTCATGTCAGATTTCCGGATACTCATTCTTTTTGAGCTTGAAAGGGACCTCGGGGATCACCTTCTTCTTTGCCACAACATTATAGAAGTGGTCTTGATGGCTCTTGGAGATGAATCTTTCCATCTCCCATGACTCGGAGGTAGAAGCTTTTGTCTTCCCTTTCCCTTTTCTAGAGGATACTCCGGCCTTAGGTGCCATTGATGGTAATGGAAAAACAAAAAGCTTATGCTTTTACCACACCAAACTTAAAATTTTGCTCGCCCTCGAGCAAGAAAGAAAAGAAGAGAAGAAGAAGAAGAAGAGAATATGGTAGAGATGGAAAGAAGTAGGTTCGGCTATGTGGGAGAAGAAGGGGTTGTGTTGTATGAAAATGAAGTAGAATGGAAGGGTATTTATAGGGAGAGGGGAGGGTGGGTGTTCGGCTATTTTGGGTGGGAATGGGTGGGAGATTGAATTTTGAATTTTATGAAGGTAGGTGGGGTTTATGGGGAAGAGTGGGTTGATGTGAATGGTGAATGGGGTAATTGGGAAGAGGAATTGAGGTGATTGGTGATGGGTGTTGGGAAGTGGGACATGGGGATAGGAAAATGAGATTTAGGATTAGGAGAGTGTGCTTAGGATTAAAAGGTAAGGTGGGAATATGGTAGGTGGGGATCCTGTGGGGTCCACAGATCCTGAGGTGATCCTGTGGGGTCCACAGATCCTGAGGTGAAAAGAAATACCATTCCTTCACCAACTAGGCATGTAAAATGCCTTCGTGCATCATTCTGGCGTTCAAACGCCCATTGGTGCACGTTCTGGGCGTTCAACGCCCATGTAATGCATGTTTCTGGCGTTGAACGCCAGTTTCATGCTTGTTACTGGCGTTCAGCGCCAGCTTTTCTCCTCTAGGCACATTCCTGGCGTTCAGCGCCAGGATGTTGCTTGTTTCTGGCGTTCAGCGCCAGAATGGTGCTCTGTTCTGGCGTTGAACGCCAGCCAGATGCATCTTACTGGCGTTGAACGCCAGCCTGTGCGTCCTCCAGGGTGAAAATTTTTTTCTTCTGTTTTTGACTCTGTTTTTAATTTTTTAATTTTTTTTGTGACTCCTGATGATCATGTACCTAATAAAACACAAAATAACAATAAAATAAAAATTAGATAAATAAAATTGGGTTGCCTCCCAACAAGCACTTCTTTAATGTCAATAGCTTGACAGTGGCTCTCATGGAGCCACAAGGTGATCAGGTCAATGTTAGTGTAGTCCCAAAACCAAACTTAGAGTTTGGATATGGGGTCTTAACACCAAACTTAGAGTTTGGTTGTGGCCTCACAACACCAAACTTAGAGTTTGACTGTGTGGGCTCTTCTTGACTCTGAACTGAGAGAAGCTCTTCATGCTTACTCTCTTTTGTCACAGAGGGATGGCCATGTGCCTTAAAAACAAGGTAGTCCCCATTCAATTGAAGGACTAACTCGCCTCTGTTGACATCTATCACAGCTTCTGCTGTGGCTAGGAAAGGTCTTCCAAGGATGATGCTATCATCCTCTTCTTTCCTAGTGTCTAGGATTATGAAATCTGCAGGGATGTAAAGGCCTTCAACCTTTACTAACACGTCCTCTACTATTCCATAAGCTTGTCTCAATGACTTATCTGCCAATTGTAATGAGAACAAGGCAGGTTGTACCTCAATGATCCCCAGCTTCTCCATTACAGAGAGTGGCATAAGATTTATCCCTGACCCCAGATCACATAGAGCTTTTTCAAAGCTCATAGTGCCTATGGTACAAGGTATTAGGAACTTGCCAGGATTTTGTTTCTTTTGAGGTAGAGTTTTCTGAATCCAAGTATCTAGTTCACTAATGAGCAAGGGAGGTTCACTTTCCCAAGTCTCATTACCAAACAACTTGGCATTCAGCTTCATGATGGCTCCTAAGTATTGAGCAATTTGCTCTCCAGTCACATCCTCATCCTCTTCAGAGGAAGAATATTCTTCAGAGCTCATGAATGGCAGAAGGAGATTTAATGGAATCTCTATGGTCTCTATAGGAGCCTCAGATTCCTTTGGATCCTTAATAGGAAACTCCTTCTTGTTTGAAGGACGTCCCAGGAGGTCTTCCTCACTAGGATTTTCGTCCTCCTCCTCCCTTGTGCATTCGGCCATATTGACTAAATCAATGGCCTTGCACTCTCCTTTTGGATTCTCTTCTGTATTGCTTGGGAGAATACTGGGAGGAGTTTCAATGACTTTCTTACTCAGCTGGCCCACTTGTGCCTCCAAATTTCTGATGGAAGATCTTGTTTCATTCATGAAACTAAAAGTGGCCTTTGACAGATCAGAGACAATATTGGCTAAATTAGAAGTGTTTTGTTCTAAATTCTCTGTCTGTTGCTGAGAAGATGATGGATATGGCTTACTATTGCTCAGCCTATTGCGTCCACCATTGTTAAAGCCTTGTTGAGGCTTTTGTTGATCCTTCCAGGAGAAATTTGGATGATTTCTCCATGATGGGTTATAGGTGTTTCCATAAGGTTCACCCATGTAATTAACCTCTGCCATGGCAGGGTTTTCAGGATCATAAGCTTCTTCAGAAGCTACCTCTCTAGTACTGTTGGCTGCATGTTGCAATCCATTCAGATTTTGAGATATCATGTTGACCTGTTGAGTCAACGCTTTGTTCTGAGCCAATATGGCATTCAGAGCATCAATTTCAAGAACTCCTTTCTTCTGAGGTATCCCATTATTCACAGAATTCCTCTCAGAGGTATACATGAACTGGTTGTTTGCAACCATGTCAATGAGTTCTTGAGCCTCTTCAGGCATTTTCTTCAGGTGAATAGATCCACCTGCAGAATGGTCCAATGACATTTTCAAAAATTCAGAGAGACCATAATAGAATATATCTAATAGGGTCCATTCTGAAAACATGTCAGATGGACATCTTTTGGTCAACTGCTTGTATCTTTCCCAAGCTTCATAAAGGGATTCACCATCTTTTTGTTTGAAGGTTTGTACATCCACTCTCAGCTTGCTCAGCTTTTGAGGAGGAAAGAATTTATCCAAGAAGGCAGTGACCAGCTTATCCCATGAGTCCAGGCTATCCTTAGGTTGTGAATCCAACCATATTCTAGCTCTGTCTCTTACAGCAAAAGGGAAAAGCATGAGTCTGTAGACTTCAGGATCAACTCCATTCGTCTTTACAGTCTCACAGATCTGCAAGAACTCAGTTAAGAACTGATAAGGATCTTCAGATGGAAGTCCATAGAACTTGCAGTTTTGTTGCATTAAAGCAACTAGTTGAGGCTTAAGCTCAAAGTTATTTGCTCCAATGGCAGGAATGGAGATGCTTCTTCCATCAAACTTGGACGGTGGCTTTGTGAAGTCACCAAGCATTCTCCTTGCATTATTATTATTATTATTTTCGGCTGCCATCTCCTTCTCCTGTTCAAAAATTTCTGAAAGGTTATTTCTGGATTGTTGTAATTTAGCTTCTCTTAATTTTTTCTTCAGAGTCCTTTCAGGTTCTGGATCAATTTCAACAAGAGTGCCTTTTTCCCTATTCCTGCTCATATGAAAGAGAAGAAAACAAGAAAAGAAAGAGGAATCCTCTATGTCACGGTATAGAGATTCCCTTATGTTAGTAGAAGAAGAAAGGGGTTAGAAGAATGGAGATGGGGATTCGGATTTTTGGATGAAGAGAGGTGAAGAGAAGTGTTAGTAATTAAATAATTAAATAGAAGAAGAAAAGAGAAGGAAGATTTCGAAAATAATTTTTGAAAAAGAGGTTAGTAATTTTCGAAAATCAAAGACAAAATATAATTAAAATTAAAATTTAAAACAAAAAGAATTTTTTGAAAAAGAGATGAGATATTTTCGAAAATTAGAGAGGGAAAGGTAGTTAGGTGGTTTTGAAAAAGATAAGAAACAATTAAAAGGTTAGTTAGTTGATTGAAAAAGATTTGAAGTCAAAATTTTGAAAAAGATAAGAAGATAAGAAGTTAGATAAGATATTTTGAAATCAAATTTTGAAAAAGATAAAATTTTTGAAAAAGATAAGATAAAAGATAAAATAAAAGTTTTAAAAAAGATATTTTGAAAAAGATTTAATTTTTAAAATGACTTAACTAACAAGAAACTACAAGATAAGATTCTAGAACTTAAAGATTGGACCTTTCTTAACAAGAAAGTAACAAACTTCAAATTTTTGAATCAATCACATTACTTGTTGGCTAATTTTTGAAAATATGATATAAAGATAAGAAAAATATTTTTGAAAAGATTTTGAAAAAGATTTTTGAAATTTTCGGAAATTATAAAAAAATGAAAAAGATAAAATTTTTGAAAAAGATTTTAAAAAGATAAGATTTTTAAAATTGAAATTTTGACTTGACTTGTAAGAAACAACTAATTTTAAAAATTTTTGACCAAGTCAACCCAAAATTTCGAAATTTTTAGGGAAATAAGGAAAAGATATATATATATATATATATATATATATATATATATATATTGATTTTTGAATTTTTAAAGAAAAACACAAAAATGACCCAAAACATGAAAATTTTGGATCAAAACACAAGATGCATGCAAGAACACTATGAATGTCAAGATGAACACCAAGAACACTTTGAAGATCATGATGAACATCAAGAACATAATTTTGAAAAATTTTTGATGCAAAGAAAACATGCAAGACACCAAACTTAGAAATTTTTAATGCATGGAAAATATGAATGCAAAAATGCACATGAAAAACAACAAACAACACAAAACAAGAAATCATCAAGATCAAACAAGAAGACTTGTTAAGAACAACTTGAAGATCATGAAGAACACCATGAATGCATGAGATTTTCGAAAAAATGCAAGAAAAATTTTAAAAGCATGCAATTGACACCAAACTTAAAAATTAACACAAGACTCAAACAAGAAACACAAAATATTTTTGGTTTTTATGATTTTCTAATTTTTTGTATTTTTATTTAAATTTTTTCGAAAAACATGTTTAAAAAAAAACGAAAAAGAAAAGAAAAATTTTGAAAAAGATTTTTGAAAAGAAAATTTCCTAATCTGAGCAACAAGATGAACCGTTAGTTGTCCATACTCAAACAATCCCCGGCAACGGCGCCAAAAACTTGGTGGACGAAATTGTGATCCATATTCTTTTGTTGTTATATGAAATCATTATTGTGGCACCAGTTGAATTCACAACTCCGTTCAACTAACCAGCAAGTGTACTGGGTCGTCCAAGTAATAAACCTTACGTGAGTAAGGGTCGATCCGACAGAGATTGTTGGTATGAAGCAAGCTATGGTCATCTTGTAGATCTCAGTTAATGAGTGGAATCATAGGGTCAAATGGAATTTAGAAAATCAAATAATAAAAGGGAATAATAAAAGGGATAGAATACTTATGCAGATTCATTGATGGGAATTTCAGATAAGCGAATGGAGATACTGTATGGCTCAAGAACGCCTGCTCTCCCACTGCTTTAACTCAATCCTTCTTACTCTTTTCCATGGCAAGCTGTGTATAGGGGTTCACCATCAGCGGTGGCTACTTTCAATCCTCTCGGGAAAATGATCCTATGCGGCTGTCACTCGCATGGCTAATCGTCTGGAGGCATCACCCATGGTTGATAGCTGCATCCCATCCTCGCAGTGAAAACTACGCTCACGCGCTCTGTCACAGCACGGCTAATCACTGGTTGGTTCCTACGCCTACTGGAATAGAATCCCTTGATTCTTTTGCGTCTGTCACTAACGCCCAGCACTTGCAAGTTTGAAGCACGTCACAGTCATTCATTACCGGAATCCTACTCGGAATACCACAGACAAGGTTAGACTTTCCGGATTCCCAGGATCCTACTCGAAATACCACAGACAAGGTGAGACTTTCCGGATCCTCATAAATGCCGCCATCTATCTAGCTTATACCACGAAGATTCTGTTGGGGAATCTAAGAGATAAACATTCAAGCTCGGTTGCATGTAGAACGGAAGTGGTTGTCAATCACGTGCGTTCATGAGTGAGAATGATAATGAGGGTTACTTATCATCACATTCATCATGTTCTTGGGTACGAATGAATATCTTGGAATAAGGATAAGAGAGATTTGAATAAAAGAAAATAGAATTGCATTAATACTTGAGGTACAGTAGAGCTCCACACCCTTAATCTATGGTGTGCAGAAACTCCACCATTGAAAATACATAAGCAAAAGGTTCAGACATGGCCGAATGGCCAGCCCCCATATGGTCACAAGACCGAATGATCAAAGACATCTAATACAACAGTTAAATGTTCTATTTATAATAAACTAGCTCCTAGGGTTTACATGAGTAAGTAATTGATGCATAAATCCACTTCCGGGGCCCACTTGGTGTATGCTTGGGCTGAGCTTGATTAATTCACGAGCTGAGGCTTCTCTTGGAGTTGAACTCCGAGTTATGACGTGTTTTGGGCATTCAACTCCGGATCATGACGTTTTTCTGGCGTTTAACTCCAGACAGCAGCATGTACTTGGCGTTCAACGCCAAGTTACGTCGTCAATATCCGAATGAAGTATGGACTATTATATATTGCTGGAAAGCTCTAGATGTCTACTTTCCAACGCCGTTGAGAGCGCGCCATTTGGAGTTCTGTAGCTCCAGAAAATCCATTTCGAGTGCAGGAAGGTCAGATTCCAACAGCATCAGCAGTCCTTTTGTCAGCCTTCTTCAGAGTTTTGCTCAAGTCCCTCAATTTCAGCCAGAATTTACCTGAAATCACAGAAAAACACACAAACTCATAGTAAAGTCCAGAAATATGAATTTAACATAAAAACTAATGAAAACATCCCTAAAAGTAGCTCAAACTTACTAAAAACTACCTAGAAACAATGCCAAAAAGCGTATAAATTATCCGCTCATCACTCTCCTCTGTCAACATCAATCACAGCTCCTACTGTAGCTAGGAAGGGTCTTCCAAGGATGATGCATTCATCCTCATCCTTCCCAGTGTCTAAGATTATGAAATCAGTAGGGATGTAAAGGCCTTTAACCTTTACCAACACGTCCTCTACCAATCCATAAGCTTGTTTTAGTGACTTGTCTACTATCTCTAATAAGATTCTTGCAGCTTGTACCTCAAAGATCCCCAGCTTCTCCATTACAGAGAGTGGCATAAGATTTATACCTGACCCCAGGTCACACAGAGCCTTCTCAAAGGTCATGGTGCCTATGGTACAGGATATTAAGAATTTACCAGGATCTTGTTTCTTTTGAGGTAGAGTTTGTTGAACCCATGTACTTAGTTCACTAATGAGCAAGGGAGGTTCATGTTCCCAAGTCTCATTACCAAACAACTTGGCATTCAGCTTTATGATGGCTCCTAGATATTGAGCAACCTGCTCTTCAGTTACATCCTCATCCTCTTCAGAGGAAGAATAGTTCTCAGAGCTCATGAATGGCTGGTGGACGAAATTGTGATTGCCCTCTTTGTATTTGCATGAGATTTATTTAATGGCTCTTTGGCATATGTGATCACAACTACGTTCAACTTAACCAGCAAGTGTACTGGGTCATCCAAGTAATACCTTACGTGAGTAAGGGTCGATCCCACAGAGATTGTTGGTATGAAGCAAGCTATGGTCACCTTGTAAATCTCAGTCAGGCGGATTCAAGTATAATTGGATTATTGGTTTAAATTTGATTAATAGAATAAATAGAAAATAAAGATAAATAAAATAAAGGGATAGAAATACTTATGTAAATCAATAGTGGGAATTTCAGATAGGCATGTGGAGGTGCTGTGCTCCTCTTGAATCTCTACTTTCTTATTACATTCGTCCAATTCTTCTTACTCCTTTCCATGGCAAGCTGTATGTAGGGCATCACTGTTGTCAATGGTTACATCCCATCCTCTCAGTGAAAATGGTCCTATGCTCTGTCACAACACGGCTAATCATCTGTCGGTTCTCAATCAGGTTGGAATAGAATCCCTTGATTCTTTTGCGTCTGTCACTAACGCCCAGCCTTCAGGAGTTTGAAACTCGTCACAGTCATTCAATCCCAGAATCCTACTCGGAATACCATAGACAAGGTTTAGACTTTCCGGATTCTCATGAATACCGCCATCTATCTAGCTTATACCACGAAGATTCTGTTGGGTAATCTAAGAGATATGCGCCCGGCCTAGAGTAGAATGGAAGTGGTTGTCAATCACGTGCGTTCATAGGTGAGAATGATGATGAGTGTCACGGATCATCACATTCATCAAAGTGTTGTGCAACGTATTTCTTGGAATAAGAATAAAAGAGAATTGAATAGAAGATAATAGTAATTGTATTGAAACTTGAGGTACCGCAGAGCTCCACACCCTTAATCTATGGTGTGCAGAAACTCCACTGTTGAAAATACGTAAGTGAAAGGTTCAGGCATGGCCGAATGGCCAGCCCCCATGGTCTAAGGACTAGGCGTCCAGAGATATCTAATAAACTAGTAAAAAGTCCTATTTATAATAAACTAGCTACTAGGGTTTACATGAGTAAGTAATTGATGCATAAATCCACTTCCGGGGCCCACTTGGTGTATGCTTGGGCTGAGCTTGATCTATCCACGAGCTGAGGCTTTTCTTGGAGTTGAACTCCAAGTTATAACGTGTTTTGGGCGTTCAACTTCGGATCATGACGTGTTTCTGGCGTTTAACTCCAGACAGCAGCATGTACGTGGCGTTCAACGCCAAGTTACGTCGTCAATTTCCGAATAAAGTATGGACTATTATACATTGCTGAAAAGCTCGGAATGTCTACTTTCCAACCCTGTTAAGAGCGCGCCATTCGGAGTTCCGTAGCTCCAGAAAATCCATTTCGAGTGCAGGGAGGTCAGATTCCAACAGCATCAGCAGTCCTTTTGTCAGCCTTTTTCAGAAATTACCTGAAATCACAGAAAAACACACAAACTCATAGTAAAGTCCAGAAATATGAATTTAACATAAAAACTAATGAAAACATCCCTAAAAGTAGCTTGAACTTACTAAAAACTACCTAAAAACAATGCCAAAAAGCGTATAAATTATCCGCTCATCACAACACCAAACTTAAATTGTTGCTTGTCCCCAAGCAACTGAAAATCAATTAGGATAAAAAGAAGAGAATATACTATAATTTTCAAAATATCAATGAATATTAATTCTAATTAGATGAGCGGGACTTGTAGCTTTTTGCTTCTGAACAGTTTTGGCATCTCACTTTTTCCTTTGAAGTTTAGAATGATTGGCTTCTCTAAGAACTTAGAATTTCGGATAGTGTTATTGACTTTCCTAGTTAAGCATGTTGATTCTTGAACACAGCTACTTATGAGTCTTGGCCGTGGCCCTAAGCATTTTGTTTTCCAGTATTACCACCGGATACACAAATGCCACAGACACATTACTGGGTGAACCTTTTCAGATTGTGACTCAGCTTTGCTAGAGTCCCCAGTTAGAGGTGTCCAGAGCTCTTAAGCACACTCTTTTTGCTTTGGATCACGACTTTAACCACTCAGTCTCAAGCTTTTCACTTGGACCTTCATGACACAAGCACATGGTTAGGGACAGCTTGATTTAGCCGCTTAGGCCTGGATTTTATTTCCTTGGGCCCTCCTATCCATTGATGCTCAAAGCCTTGGATCCTTTTTACCCTTGCCTTTTGGTTTTAAGGGCTATTGGCTTCTTCTGCTTGCTTTTTCTTTTTCTTTCTATTTTTTCGCCATTTTTTTCGCAAGATTTTTACTTTTCACTGCTTTTTCTTGCTTCAAGAATCAATTTCATGATTTTTCAGATCATCAATAACATTTTTCCTTGTTCATCATTCTTTCAAGAGCCAACAATTTTAACATTCATAAACAACAAGATAAAAAATATGCACTGTTCAAGCATTCATTCAGAAAACAAAAAGTATTGTCACCACATCAATATAATTAAATTAAATTCAAGGATAAATTCGAAATTTATGTACTTCTTTTTCTTTTGAATTAAAACATTTTTCATTTAAGAGAGGTGAAGGATTAATGGAATTTATTCATAGCTTTAAGACATGGTTACTACATACTAATGATCATGAAGTAGGGACACAAAATATAGATAAACAGAACATTAAAAACCGAAAAACAGAAAGAAATAAGAACAAGGAATGAATCCACCTTAGTGGCGTCTTCTTCTTGAAGGACCAACAATGTCCTTAAGCTCTTCTATGTCCCTTCCTTGTCTTTGTTGCTCCTCCCTCATTGCTCTTTGGTCTTCTCTTATTTCATGGAGAATGATGGAGTGCTCATGATGTTCCACCCTTAATTGTTCAACATTGTGGCTCAAATCTTCTAAGGAAGTGTTGAGTTGTTCCCAATAGTTGTTGGGAGGAAAGTGCATCCCTTGAGGCATCTCAGGGATTTCTTGATGATGAGCTTCCTCATGCATCTCTTGAGAACCGTGAAGGGTCTCTCTTGCTTGCTCCATCCTTTTCTTGGTGATGGACTTATCCTCTTCAATGGAGATGTCTCCTTCTATGATAACTCCAGCTGAGTAACATAGATGGCAAATAAGGTGAGGAAAAGCTAGCCTTGCCATTGTGGAGGGCTTGTCGGCTATTTTATAGATTTC
Organism: Arachis hypogaea; assembly: GCF_003086295.3. Classification (NCBI taxonomy): domain Eukaryota; kingdom Viridiplantae; phylum Streptophyta; class Magnoliopsida; order Fabales; family Fabaceae; genus Arachis; species Arachis hypogaea. The sequence goes on along the minus strand of NC_092040.1, from coordinate 71,223,048 downwards.
ATTGGAGATGACCTCATGAACTTCTACTTCCTCTCCAATCATGATGCTATGAATCATGATGGCCCGATCCACGGTAACTTCAGATCGGTTGCTAGTGGGAATGATGGAGCGTTGAATGAACTCCAACCATCCTCTAGCCACAGGCTTGAGGTCTAGTCTTCTTAGTTGAACTGGCTTGCCTTTGGAGTCTCTCTTCCATTGAGCTCCTTCCACACATGTGTCCATTAGGACTTGGTCCAACCTTTGATTAAAGTTGACCCTTCTAGTGTAGGGGCATTCATCTCCTTGCATCATGGGCAAGTGAAACGCCAACCTCACATTTTCCGGACTAAAATCTAAGTATTTCCCCCGAACCATTGTGAGATAATTCTTTGGATTCGGGTTCATACTTTGATCATGGTTCCTAGTGATCCATGCATTGGCATAGAACTCTTGAACCATTAAGATTCCGACTTGTTGCATGGGTTTGGTTAAGACTTCCCAACCTCTTCTTCGGACCTCATGTCGGATCTCCGGATACTCATTTTTCTTGAGCTTGAAAGGGACCTCAGGGATCACCTTCTTCAGCGCCAGGATGTTGCTTGTTTCTGGCGTTGAACGCCAGCCAGATGCTCCTTACTGGCGTTGAACGCCAGCCTGTGCTTCCTCCAGGGTGTGATTTTTCTTCTGCTATTTTTTTGATTTTGTTTTTAATTTTTCTATTTTTTTCGTGACTCCACATGATCATGTACCTAATAAAACACAAAATAACAATAAAATAAAATAAAATAAAAATTAGATAAAAATTGGGTTGCCTCCCAACAAGCGCTTCTTTAATGTCAATAGCTTGACAGTGGCTCTCATGGAGCATTACAGGTGATTAGGTCAATGTTGTATAGTCCCAACACCAAACTTAGAGTTTGGATATGGGGTCTTAACACCAAACATAGAGCTTGGTTGTGGCCTCGCAACGCCAAACTTAGAGTTTGACTGTGGGGGCTCTTCTTGACTCTGAACTGAGAGAAGCTCTTCATGCTTACTCTCTTTTGTCATAGAGGGATGGCCATGTGCCTTAAACACAAGGTAGTCCCCATTCAATTGAAGGACTAATTCACCTCTGTTGACACCTATCACAGCTCCTGCTGTAGCTAGGAAAGGTCTTCCAATGATGATGCATTCATCCTCTTCCTTCATAGTGTCTAAGATTATGAAATCAGCAAGGATGTAAAGGCCTTCAACCTTTACTAACACGTCCTCTACTATTCCATAAGCTTGTCTCAATGACTTGTCTGCCAATTGTAATGAAAACAAGGCAGGTTGTACCTCAATGATCCCCAGCTTCTCCATTACAGAGAGTGGCATAAGATTTATCTCTGACCCCAGATCACATAGAGCTTTTTCAAAGGTCATGGTGCCTATGGTATAAGGTATTAAGAACTTGCCAGGATCTTGTTTCTTTTGAGGTAGAGTTTGCTGAATCCAGGTATCTAGTTCATTGATGAGCAAGGGAGGTTCACTTTCCCAAGTCTCATTACCAAACAACTTGGCATTCATCTTCATGATAGCTCCCAAATATTGAGCAACTTGCTTTCCAGTCACATCTTCATCCTCTTCAGAGGAAGAATAGTCTTCAGAGCTCATGAATGGCAGAAGGAGATTTAATGGAATCTCTATGGTGTCGATATGAGCCTCAGATTCCTTTGGATCCTTAATAGGAAACTCCTTCCTGCTTAGGAGACGTCCCAGGAGGTCTTCCTCACTAGGATTTTCGTCCTCCTCTTCTCTTGTGCATTCGGCCATATTGATTACATCAATGGCCTTGCACTCTCCTTTTGGATTCTCTTCTGTATTGCTTGGGAGAATACTGGGAGGAGTTTCAATAAATTTCTTACTCAGCTGGCCCCTTGTGCCTCCAGATTTCTAATGGAGGATCTTGTTTCACTCATGAAACTGAAAGTGGCCCTTGACAGATCAGAGACTAGATTGGCTAAATTAGAAGTGTTTTGTTCAGATTTCTCTGTCTGTTGCTGATAAGATGATGGAAAAGGCTTGCTATTGCTCAGCCTATTGCGTCCACCATTGTTAAAGCCTTGTTGAGGCTTTTGTTGATCCTTCCATGAGAAATTTGGATGATTTCTCCATGATGAGTTATAGGTGTTTCCATAAGGTTCACCCATGTAATTAACCTCTGCCATGGTAGGGTTCTCAGGATCATAAGCTTCTTCAGAAGCTGCCTCTTTAGTACTGTTGGATGCATGTTGCCATCCATTCAGATTTTGAGAGATCATGTTGACCTGTTGAGTCAACACTTTATTTTGAGCCAATATGGCATTCAGAGCATCAATTTCAAGAAATCCTTTCTTCTGAGGTATCCCATTATTCACGGAATTCCTCTCAGAAGTGTACATGAATTGGTTGTTTGCAACCATGTCGATGAGTTCTTGAGCCTCTTCAGGCATTTTCTTTAGGTGAATAGATCCACCTGCAGAATGGTCCAATGACATTTTTGAAAATTCAGACAGCCCATAATAGAATATATCTAATATGGTCCATTCTGAAAACATGTCAGATGGACATCTTTTGGTCAGCTGCTTGTATCTTTCCCAAGCTTTATAGAGGGATTCACCATCTTTTTGTTTGAAGGTTTGAACATCCATTCTCAGCTTGCTCAGCTTTTGAGGAGGAAAGAATTTATCCAAGAAGGCAGTGACCAGCTTATCCCAGGAGTCCAGGCTATCCTTGGGTTGTGAATCCAACCATATTCTAGCTCTGTCTCTTACAGCAAAAGGAAAAAGCATGAGTCTGTAGACTTCATGATCAACTCCATTCTTCTTTACAGTCTCACAGATCTGCAAGAACTCAGTTAAAAACTGATAAGGATCTTCAGATGGAAGTCCATAAAACTTGCAGTTTTGTGGCATTAAGGCAACTAGCTGAGGTTTCAGCTCAAAGTTATTGGCTCCAATGGCAGGAATGGAGATGCTTCTTCCATCAAATTTGGACGTTGGCTTTGTGAAGTCACCAAGCATTCTCCTTGCATTATTATTATTTTCGGCTGCCATCTCCTTCTCTTGCTCTAATATTTCTGAAAGGTTACCTTTAGATTATTGTAATCTAGCTTCTCTGAGTTTTCTCTTCAGAGTCCTTTCAGGTTCTGGATCAATTTCAACAAGAGTGCCTTTATCCTTGTTTCTGCTCATATGAAAGAGAAGAAAATAAGAAAAGAAGTGGAATCCTCTATGTCATAGTATAGAGATTCCTTTATGTTAGTAGAAAAAGAAAGGGGAGAAGAATGAAGAAGAGTGGGTTCGGATATTTAGGTGGAGAGAGGTGAAGAGAAGTGTTAGTAAATAATTAATTAAATAGAATAAGAAAAGAGATAAAGAATTTCGAAAATAATTTTGAAAAAGGTGTTAGTAATTTTCGAAAATTAGAGATGAGATAAGATTAAAATTAAAATTTAAAACAAAAGAATTTTTGGAAAAGAGGTGAGATATTTTCGAAAATTAGAGAGGGAAAAGTAGTTAGGTGATTTTGAAAAAGATAAGAAACAAACAAAAAGTCAAAGAGTTAGTTGAAAAAGATATTAAAATCAAATTTGAAAAGATAAGAAGATAAGAGGTTAGATAAGATATTTTGAAATCAAATTTTGAAAAAGATAAGATAAAAGATAAAATATTTAATTTAAAAAAATTTGAAATTACTTACTTCACTAACAAGAAACTACAAGATAAGATTTTAGAACTTAAAGATTGAACCTTTCTTAACAAGAAAGTAACAAACTTCAAATTTTTGAATCAATCACATTAATTGTTAGCTAATTTTCGAAAATTGGATATAAAGATAAGACAAAGATTTTGAAAAATATTTTGAAAAAGATTTTTGAAATTTTTGAAAAATGGAAAAAGAATGAAAAAGATATAATTTTTTTGAAAAAAGATTTTGAAAAGATGAGAGTTTTAAAATTGAAATTTTTGACTTGACTTGTAAGAAACAACTAATTTTTAAAAATTTTTGACTTGGTCAACTCAAATTTTCGAAATTTTGGAGAAAAGTAAGGAAAAGATATTTTTCTGATTTTTTGAATTTTTAATTATGAGAGAGAAAAACACAAACATGACCCAAAACATGAAAATTTTGGATCAAAACACTTAATGCATGCAAGAACACTATGAATGTCAAGATGAACACCAAGAACACTTTGAAGATAATGATGAACATCAAGAACATAATTTTGAAAAATTTTTGATGCAAAGAAAACACGCAAGACAGCAAAATTAGAAATCTTTAATGCATGGACTCTAACAAACGAAAAATGCACATGAAAAAACAACAAACAACACAAAACACGAAAACATCAAGATCAAATAAGAGGACTTATCAAGAACAACTTGAAGATCATGAAGAACACTATGAATGCATGGAATTTTCGAAAAATGCAAGAAAAATTTTTAAAGCATGCAATTGACACCAAACTTAAAAATTAACTCAAGACTCAAACAGGAACACAAAATATTTTTTATTTTTATGATTTTATTAATTTTTTTGGATTTTTATTAATTTTTTTGAAAATAAAGTTTGGAAAAACGAAAAAGAAAAGAAAAATTTTGAAAAAGATTTTTGAAAAAATTTTTGAAAAGAAAATTACCTAATCTGAGCAACAAGATGAACCGTCAGTTGTCCATACTCGAACAATCCCCGGCAACGGCGCCAAAATCTTGGTGGACGAAATTGTGATTGCCCTCTTTGTATTTGCATGAGATTTATTTAACGGCTCTTTGGCATATGTGATCACAACTATGTTCAACTTAATCAGCAAGTGTACTGGGTCATCCAAGTAATACCTTACGTGAGTAAGGGTCGATCCCACAGAGATTGTTGGTATGAAGCAAGCTATGGTCACCGTGTAAATATCAGTCAGGCGGATTCAAGTATAATTGAATTATTGGTTTAAATTTGATTAATGGAATAAATAGAAAATAAGGATAAATAAAATAAAGGGAAAGAAATACTTATGTAAATCAATAGTGGGAATTTCAGATAGGCATGTGGAGATGCTGTGCTCCTCTTGAATCTCTACTTTCTTATTACATTCGTCCAATTCTTCTTACTCCTTTCCATGGCAAGCTGTATGTAGGGCATCACCGTTGTCAATGGTTACATCCCATCCTCTTAGTGAAAATGGTCCTATGCTATGTCATAGCACGGCTAATCATCTGTCGGTTCTCAATCAGGTTGGAATAGAGTCCCTTGATTCTTTTGCGTCTGTCACTAACGCCCAGCCTTCAGGAGTTTGAATCTCGTCACAGTCATTCAATCCCAGAATCCTACTCGGAATACCATAGACAAGGTTTAGACTTTCCGGATTCTTATGAATACCTCCATCTATCTAGCTTATACCACGAAGATTCTGTTGGGGAATCTAAGAGATATGCACCCGGCCTAAAGTAGAACGGAAGTGGTTGTCAATCACGCGCGTTCATAGGTGAGAATGATGATGAGTGTCACGGATCATCACATTCATCAAAGTGTTGTGCAACGTATATCTTGGAATAAGAATAAAAGAGAATTGAATAGAAGATAATAGTAATTGTATTGAAACTTGAGGTACAGCAGAGCTCCAAACCCTTAATCTATGGTGTGTAGAAACTCCACTGTTGAAAATACATACGTGAAAGGTTCAGGCATGGCCGAATGGCCAGCCCCCATGGTCTATGGTCTAGGCGTCCAGATATATCTAATACACTAGTAAAAATTCCTATTTATAATAAACTAGCTATTAGGGTTTACATGAGTAAGTAATTGATGCATAAATCCACTTCCGGGGCCCACTTGGTGTATGCTTGGGCTGAGTTTGATCTATCCACAAGCTGAGGCTTTTCTTGGAGTTGAACTCCAAGTTTTAACCTGTTTTGGGCGTTCAACTCCGGATCATGACGTGTTTCTGGCGTTTAACTCCAGACAGCAGGATGTACTTGGCGTTCAACGCCAAGTTACGTCGTCAATTTCCGAATAAAGTATGAACTATTATATATTGCTGGAAAGCTCTGGATGTCTAAGTTCCAACGCCGTTAAGAGCGCGCCATTTAGAGTTCTGTTGCTCCAGAAAATCCATTTCGAGTGCAGGGAGGTCAGATTCCAACAGCATCAGCAGTCCTTTTGTCAGCCTTTTTCAGAGTTTTGCTCAAGTCCCTCAATTTCAGCCAGAAATTACCTAAAATCACAGAAAAACAAACAAACTCATAGTAAAGTCCAGAAATGTAAATTTAACATAAAAACTAATGAAAACATCCCTAAAAGTAGCTCGAACTTACTAAAAACTACCTAAAAATAATGCCAAAAAGCGTATAAATTATCCGCTCATCACAACACCAAACTTAAATTGTTGCTTGTCCCCAAGCAACTGAAAATCAATTAGGATAAAAAGAAGAGAATATACTATAATTTTCAAAATATCAATGAATATTAATTCTAATTAGATGAGCGGGACTTGTAGCTTTTTGCTTCTGAACAGTTTTGGCATCTCACTTTTTCCTTTGAAGTTTAGAATGATTGGCTTCTCTAGGAACTTAGAATTTCGGATAGTGTTATTGACTTTCCTAGTTAAGCATGTTGATTCTTGAACACAGCTACTTATGAGTCTTGGCCGTGGCCCTAAGCATTTTGTTTTCCAGTATTACCACCGGATACACAAATGCCACAGACACATTACTGGGTGAACCTTTTCAGATTTTTACTCAGCTTTGCTAGAGTCCCCAGTTAGAGGTGTCCAGAGCTCTTAAGCACACTCTTTTTGCTTTGGATCACGACTTTAACCACTCAGTCTCAAGCTTTTCACTTGGACCTTCATGACACAAGCACATGGTTAGGGACAGTTTGATTTAGCCGCTTAGGCCTGGATTTTATTTCCTTGGGCCCTCCTATCCATTGATGCTCAAAGCCTTGGATCCTTTTTACCCTTGCCTTTTGGTTTTAAGGGCTATTGGCTTCTTCTGCTTGCTTTTTCTTTTTCTTTCTATTTTTTCGCCATTTTTTTTCGCAAGATTTTTACTTTTCACTGCTTTTTCTTGCTCAAGAATCAATTTCATGATTTTTCAGATCATCAATAACATTTTTCCTTGTTCATCATTCTTTCAAGAGCCAACAATTTTAACATTCATAAACAACAAGATAAAAAATATGCACTGTTCAAGCATTCATTCAGAAAACAAAAAGTATTGTCACCACATCAATATAATTAAATTAAATTCAAGGATAAATTCGAAATTTATGTACTTCTTGTTCTTTTGAATTAAAACATTTTTCATTTAAGAGAGGTGAAGGATTAATGGAATTTATTCATAGCTTTAAGACATGGTTACTACATACTAATGATCATGAAGTAGGGACACAAAATATAGATAAACAGAACATTAAAAACCGAAAAACAGAAAGAAATAAGAACAAGGAATGAATCCACCTTAGTGGCGTCTTCTTCTTGAAGGACCAACAATGTCCTTAAGCTCTTCTATGTCCCTTCCCTGTCTTTGTTGCTCCTCCCTCATTGCTCTTTGGTCTTCTCTTATTTCATGGAGAATGATGGAGTGCTCATGATGTTCCACCCTTAATTGTTCAACATTGTGTCTCAAATCTTCTAAGGAAGTGTTGAGTTGTTCCCAATAGTTGTTAGGAGGAAAGTGCATCCCTTGAGGCATCTCAGGGATTTCTTGATGATGAGCTTCCTCGTGCATCTCTTGAGAACCGTGAAGGGTCTCTCTTGCTTGCTCCATCCATTTCTTGGTGATGGACTTATCCTCTTCAATGGAGATGTCTCCTTCTAGGATAACTCCAGCTGAGTAACATAGATGGCAAATAAGGTGAGGAAAAGCTACCTTGCCATTGTGGAGGGCTTGTCGGCTATTTTGTAGATTTCATTGGAGATGACCTCATGAACTTCTACTTCCTCTCCAATCATGATGCTATGAATCATGATGGCCCGATCCACAGTAACTTCAGATCTAGTGGGAATGATGGAGCGTTGAATGAACTCCAACCATCCTCTAGCCACAGGCTTGAGGTCTAGTCTTCTTAGTTGAACTGGCTTGCCTTTGGAGTCTCTCTTCCATTGAGCTCCTTCCACACATATGTCCATTAGGACTTGGTCCAACCTTTGATTAAAGTTGACCCTTCTAGTGTAGGGGCGTTCATCTCCTTGCATCATGGGCAAGTGAAACGCCAACCTCACATTTTCCGGACTAAAATCTAAGTATTTCCCCCGAACCATTGTGAGATAATTCTTTGGATTCGGGTTCATACTTTGATCATGGTTCCTAGTGATCCATGCATTGGCATAGAACTCTTGAACCATTAAGATTCCGACTTGTTGCATGGGTTTGGTTAAGACTTCCCAACCTCTTCTTCGGACCTCATGTCGGATCTCCGGATACTCATTTTTCTTGAGCTTGAAAGGGACCTCAGGGATCACCTTCTTCTTTGCCACAATATCATAGAAGTGGTCTTGATGGCTTTTGGAGATGAATCTTTCCATCTCCCATGACTCGGAGGTGGAAGCTTTTGTCTTCCCTTTTCCTTTTCTAGAGGATTTTCCGGCCTTAGGTGCCATTGATGGTAATGGAAAACAAAAAAGATTATGCTTTGACCATACCAAACTTAAAATATTGCTCGTTCTCGAGCAATAGAAGAAAGAAGAGAAGAAGAAGAAGAAGAGAATATGGTAGAGAGGAAGAGATGTAGGTTCGGCCAAGGTGAAGAAGAGGGGGTTGTGTTTTGTGAAAATGAAGTAGAATGGAAGGGTATATATAGGGAGAGGGGGGAGTGTATGTTCGGCCATTTATGGTGGGAATGGATGGGAAAATGGTTTTGAATTTTTGAAGGTAGGTGGGGTTTATGGGGAAGAGTGGATGGATGTGAGTGGTGAAGGGGGTGATTGGGAAGAGGAATTCAGGTGATTGGTGAAGAGTGTTGGGAATTGTGACATGGGGAATACTCATCACAAAATAGGATTAGGAGGTAAGGTGGGAATATAGTAGGTGGGGATCCTGTGGGGTCCACAGATGCTGAGGTGATCCTGTGGGGTCCACAGATCCTGAGGTGTCAAGGAATTCCATCCCTGCACCAAATAGGCATGTAAAATGCCTTTGCACACCATTCTGGGCGTTTAAACGCCGAGTGGTGCACATTCTGGGCGTTCAACGCCCACATGTAACATGTTTCTGGCGTTGAACGCCAGTTTCATGCTTGTTACTGGGGTTCAGCACCAGTTTTTCCTCTTAGGCACATTCCTAGCGTTTAGCGCCAGGATGTTGCTTGTTTCTGGCGTTCAGCGCCAGGTTGATGCTCTGTTCTGGCGTTGAACGCCAGCCAGATGCTCCTTACTGGCGTTGAACGCCAGCCTGTGCTTCCTCCAGGGTGTGATTTTTCTTCTACTATTTTTTTGATTTTGTTTTTAATTTTTCTATTTTTTTCGTGACTCCACATGATCATGTACCTAATAAAACACAAAATAACAATAAAATAAAATAAAATAAAAATTAGATAAAAATTGGGTTGCCTTCCAACAAGCACTTCTTTAATGTCAATAGCTTGACAGTGGCTCTCATGGAGCCTCACAGGTGATTAGGTCAATGTTGTATAGTCCCAACACCAAACTTAGAGTTTAGATATGGGGTCTTAACACCAAAGTTAGAGCTTGGTTGTGGCCTCCCAACGCCAAACTTAGAGTTTGACTGTGGGGGCTCTTCTTGACTCTGAACTGAGAGAAGCTCTTCATGCTTACTTTCTTTTGTCACAGAGGGATGGCCATGTGCCTTAAACACAAGGTAGTCCCCATTCAATTGAAGGACTAATTCACCTCTGTTGACACCTATCACAGCTCCTGCTGTAGCTAGGAAAGGTCTTCCAATGATGATGCATTCATCCTCTTCCTTCCTAGTGTCTAAGATTATGAAATCAGCAAGGATGTAAAGGCCTTCAACCTTTACTAACACGTCCTCTACTATTCCATAAGCTTGTCTCAATGAATTGTCTGCCAATTGTAATGAAAACAAGGCAGGTTGTACCTCAATGATCCCCAGCTTCTCCATTACAGAGAGTGGCATAAGATTTATCTCTGACCCCAGATCACATAGAGCTTTTTCAAAGGTCATGGTGCCTATGGTACAAGGTATTAAGAACTTGCCAGGATCTTGTTTCTTTTGAGGTAGAGTTTACTGAATCCAGGTATCTAGTTCATTGATGAGCAAGGGAGGTTCACTTTCCAAAGTCTCATTACCAAACAACTTGGCATTCAGCTTCATGATAGCTCCCAAATATTGAGCAACTTGCTTTCCAGTCACATCTTCATCCTCTTCAGAGGAAGAATAGTCTTCAGAGCTCATGAATGGCAGAAGGAGATTTAATGGAATCTCTATGGTCTCTATATGAGCCTCAGATTCCTTTAGATCCTTAATAGGAAACTCCTTCTTGCTTAGGCGACGTCCCAGGAGGTCTTCCTCACTAGGATTTTCGTCCTCCTCTTCTCTTGTGCATTCGGCCATATTGATTACATCAATGGCCTTGCACTCTCCTTTTGGATTCTCTTCTGTATTGCTTGGGAGAATACTGGGAGGAGTTTCAATGAATTTCTTACTCAGCTGGCCCACTTGTGCCTCCAGATTTCTGATGGAGGATCTTGTTTCACTCATGAAACTGAAAGTGGCCCTTGACAGATCAGAGACTAGATTGGCTAAATTAGAAGTGTTTTGTTCAGATTTCTCTGTCTGTTGCTGAGAAGATGATGGAAAAGGCTTGCTATTGCTCAGCCTATTGCGTCCACCATTGTTAACGCCTTGTTGAGGCTTTTGTTGATCCTTCCATGAGAAATTTGGATGATTTCTCCATGATGAGTTATAGGTGTTTCCATAAGGTTCACCCATGTAATTAACCTCTGCCATGGCAGGGTTCTCAGGATCATAAGCTTCTTCAGAAGCTGCCTCTTTAGTACTGTTGGATGCATGTTGCCATCCATTCAGATTTTGAGAGATCATGTTGACCTGTTGAGTCAACACTTTATTCTGAGCCAATATGGCATTCAGAGCATCAATTTCAAGAACTCCTTTCTTCTGAGGTATCCCATTATTCATGAAATTCCTCTCAGAAGTGTACATGAATTGGTTGCTTGCAACCATGTCGATGAGTTCTTGAGCCTCTTCAGGCGTTTTCTTTAGGTGAATAGATCCACCTGCAGAATGGTCCAATGACATTTTCGAAAATTCAGACAGCCCATAATAGAATATATCTAATATGGTCTATTCTGAAAACATGTCAGATGGACATCTTTTGGTCAGCTGCTTGTATCTTTCCTAAGCTTCATAGAGGGATTCACCATCTTTTTGTTTGAAGGTTTGAACATCCACTCTCAGCTTGCTCAGCTTTTGAGGAGGAAAGAATTTATCCAAGAAGGCAGTGACCAGCTTACCCCAGGAGTCCACGCTTTCCTTGGGTTGTGAATCCAACCATATTCTAGCTCTCTCTTACAGCAAAAGGGAAAAGCATGAGTCTGTAGACTTCAGGATCAACTCCATTCGTCTTTACAGTCTCACAGATCTGCAAGAACTCAGTTAAAAACTGATAAGGATCTTCAGATGGAAGTCCATAAAACTTACAGTTTTGTTGCATTAAGGCAACTAGCTGAGGTTTCAGCTCAAAGTTATTGGCTCCAATGGCAGGAATGGAGATGCTTCTTCCATCAAATTTGGACGTTGGCTTTGTGAAGTCACCAAGCATTCTCCTTGCATTATTATTATTTTCGGCTGCCATCTCCTTCTCTTGCTCTAATATTTCTGAAAGGTTACCTTTATATTGTTATAATCTAGCTTCTCTGAGTTTTCTCTTCAAAGTCCTTTCAGGTTCTGGATCAATTTCAACAAGAGTGCCTTTATCCTTGTTCCTGCTCATATGAAAGAGAAGAAAACAAGAAAAAAAGTGGAATCCTCTATGTCACAGTATAGAGATTCCTTTATGTTAGTAGAAAAAGAAAGGGGAGAAGAATAAAGAAGAGTGGGTTTGGATATTTAGGTGGAGAGAGGTGAAGAGAAGTGTTAGTAAATAATTAATTAAATAGAATAAGAAAAGAGATAAAGAATTTCGAAAATAATTTTGAAAAAGGTGTTAGTAATTTTCGAAAATTAGAGATGAGATAAGATTAAAATTAAAATTTAAAACAAAAGAATTTTTGGAAAAGAGATGAGATATTTTTGAAAATTAGAGAGGGAAAAGTAGTTAGGTGGTTTTGAAAAAGATAAGAAACAAACAAAAAGTCAAAGAGTTAGTTGAAAAAGATATTAAAATCAAATTTGAAAAGATAAGAAGATAAGAGGTTAGATAAGATATTTTGAAATCAAATTTTGAAAAAGATAAGATAAAAGACAAAATATTTAATTTAAAAAAATTTGAAATTACTTACTTCACTAACAAGAAACTACAAGATAAGATTTTAGAACTTAAAGATTGAACCTTTCTTAACAAGAAAGTAACAAACTTCAAATTTTTGAATCAATCACATTAATTGTTAGCTAATTTTTGAAAATTTGATATAAAGATAAGAAAAAGATTTTGAAAAATATTTTGAAAAAGATTTTTAAAATTTTCGAAAAATGGAAAAAGAATGAAAAAGATATAATTTTTTGAAAAAAGATTTTGAAAAGATGAGAGTTTTAAAATTGAAATTTTGACTTGACTTGTAAGAAACAACTAATTTTTAAAAATTTTTGACTTGGTCAACTCAAATTTTCGAAATTTTGGAGAAAAGTAAGGAAAAGATATTTTTCTGATTTTTTGAATTTTTAATTATGAGAGAGAAAAACACAAACATGACCCAAAACATGAAAATTTTGGATCAAAACACTTAATGCATGCAAGAACACTATGAATGTCAAGATGAACACCAAGAATACTTTGAAGATAATGATGAACATCAAGAACATAATTTTGAAAAGTTTTTGATGCAAAGAAAACACGCAAGACACCAAACTTAGAAATCTTTAATGCATGGACTCTAACAAACGAAAAATGCACATGAAAAAACAACAAACAACACAAAACAAGAAAACATCAAGATCAAATAAGAGAACTTATCAAGAACAACTTGAAGATCATGAAGAACACTATGAATGCATGGAATTTTCGAAAAATGCAAGAAAAATTTTTAAAGCATGCAATTGACACCAAACTTAAAAATTAACTCAAGACTCAAACAGGAACACAAAATATTTTTTATTTTTATGATTTTATTAATTTTTTTGGATTTTTATTAATTTTTTTGAAAATAAAGTTTGGAAAAACGAAAAAGAAAAGAAAAATTTTGAAAAAGATTTTTGAAAAAATTTTTGAAAAGAAAATTACCTAATCTGAGCAACAAGATGAACCGTCAGTTGTCCATACTCGAACAATCCCCGGCAACGGCGCCAAAATCTTGGTGGACGAAATTGTGATTGCCCTCTTTGTATTTGCATGAGATTTATTTAACGGCTCTTTGGCATATGTGATCACAACTATGTTCAACTTAACCAGCAAGTGCACTAGGTCATCCAAGTAATACCTTACGTGAGTATGGGTCGATCCCACAGAGATTGTTGGTATGAAGCAAGCTATGGTCACCTTGTAAATCTCAGTCAGGCGGATTCAAGTATAATTGAATTATTAGTTTAAATTTGATTAATGGAATAAATAGAAAATAAAGATAAATAAAATAAAGGGAAAGAAATACTTATGTAAATCAATAGTGGGAATTTCAGATAGGCATGTGGAGGTGCTGTGCTCCTCTTGAATCTCTACTTTCTTATTACATTCGTCCAATTCTTCTTACTCCTTTCCATGGCAAGCTGTATGTAGGGCATCACCGTTGTCAATGGTTACATCCCATCCTCTCAGTGAAAATGGTCCTATGCTCTGTCACAGCACGGCTAATCATCTGTCGGTTCTCAATCAGGTTGGAATAGAATCCTTTGATTCTTTTGCGTCTGTCACTAACGCCCAGCCTTCAGGAGTTTGAAGCTCGTCACAGTCATTCAATCCCAGAATCCTACTCGGAATACCATAGACAAGGTTTAGACTTTCCGGATTCTCATGAATACCGCCATTTATCTAGCTTATACCACGAAGATTCTGTTGGGGAATCTAAGAGATATGCGCCCGGCCTAGAGTAGAACGGAAGTGGTTGTCAATCACGCGCGTTCATAGGTGAGAATGATGATGAGTGTCACGGATCATCACATTCATCAAAGTGTTGTGCAACGTATATCTTGGAATAAGAATAAAAGAGAATTGAATAGAAGATAATAGTAATTGTATTGAAACTTGAGGTACAGCAGAGCTCCACATCCTTAATCTATGGTGTGCAGAAACTCCACTGTTAAAAATACATAAGTGAAAGGTTCAGGCATGGCCAAATGGCCAGCCCCCATGGTCTAAGGACTAGACGTCCAGAGATATCTAATACACTAGTAAAAAGTCCTATTTATAATAAACTAGCTACTAGGGTTTACATGAGTAAGTAATTGATGCATAAATCCACTTCCGGGGCTCACTTGGTGTATGCTTGGGATGAGCTTGATCTATCCACGAGCTGAGGCTTTTCTTGGAGTTGAACTCCAAGTTATAATGTGTTTTGGGCGTTCAACTCCGGATCATGATGTGTTTCTGGCGTTTAACTCCAGACAGCAGCATGTACTTGGCGTTCAACGCCAATTTACGTCGTCAATTTCCGAATAAAGTATAGACTATTATATATTGCTGGAAAGCTCTGGGTGTCTACTTTCCAACGCCGTTGAGAGTGCGCCATTTGGAGTTTTGTAGCTCCAGAAAATCCATTTCGAGTGCAGGGAGTCAGATTCCAACAGCATCAGCAGTCCTTTTGTCAGCCTTTTTCAGAGTTTTGCTCAAGTTCCTCAATTTCAGCCAGAAATTACCTGAAATCACAGAAAAACACACAAACTCATAGTAAAGTCCAGAAATGTGAATTTAACATAAAAACTAATGAAAACATCCCTAAAAGTATCTTGAACTTACTAAAAACTACCTAAAAACAATGCCAAAAAGTGTATAAATTATCCGCTCATCAATGGCAAAAGAAAGTTTAATTGAATCTCTATGGTCTCTATATGAGCCTCAGATTCCTTTAGGTCCTCAATAGGGAACTCCTTTCTGTCTGGAGGATGTCCCACGAGGTCTTCCTTATTAGGATTCACGTCCTCCCATTCCTCTCTGGATTCGGCCATTTTGATTATGTCAATGGCCTTGCACTCTCTTTTTGGATTCTCTTCTGTATTGATTGGGAGAGTACTAGGGGGAGTTTCAGTGATTTTCTTACTCAGATGACCCACTTGTGCCTCCAAATTTCTAATGGAGGACCTTGTTTCATTCATGAAACTTAAGGTGGCCTTAGATAGATCAGAGACTATATTTGCTAAGCTAGAGGGGCTCTGCTCAGAATTCTCTGTCTGTTGCTGAGAAGATGATGGAAAAGGCTTGCTATTGCTAAACCTGTTTCTTCCACCATTATTAAAGCCTTGTTGGGGCTTTTGTTGATCCTTCCATGAGAAATTTGGACGATTTCTCCATGAGGAATTATAGGTGTTCCCATAGGGTTCACCCATGTAATTCACCTCTGCCATTGCAGGGTTCTCAGGATCATAAGCTTTTTCTTCAGAAGATGCCTCTTTAGTACTGCTGGATGCATTTTGCCATCCATTCAGACTCTGAGAAATCATGTTGACTTGCTGAGTCAACATTTTTTTCTGAGCCAATATGGCATTCAGAGCTTCAATTTCAAGAACTCCTTTCCTCCGAGGCGTCCCATTACTCACAGGATTTCTCTCAGAGGTGTACATGAATTGGTTATTTGCAACCATGTCAATGAGTTCTTGAGCTTCTGCAGGCGTTTTCTTTAGGTGAATGGATCCACCTACAAAATGATCCAGTGACATCTTAGAAAGCTCAGATAGACCATCATAGAATATATCTAAAATGGTCCACTCTGAAAGTATGCCAGAAGGACACTTTTTGGTCAACTACTTGTATCTTTCCCAAGCTTCATAGAGGGATTCACCATCTTTTTCCTTGAAGGTCTGAACATCTACTCTAAGCTTGCTCAGCTTTTAAGGAGGAAAGAACTTGGCCAAGAAGGCCGTGACCAGCTTATCCCAAGAGTCCAGGCTATCTTTAGGTTGTGAGTCCAACCATGTTCTAGCTCTGTCTCTCATAGCAAAAGGGAAAAGCATAAGCCTGTAGACTTCAGGATCTACTCCATTAGTCTTAATAGTATCACAGATCTGCAAGAACTCAGTTAAAAACTGATAGGGATCTTCTGATGGAAGTCCATGAAACTTGTAGTTCTGTTGTATTAGAGCAACTAGTTGAGGCTTCAGCTCAAAATTGTTTGCTCAAATGGCAGGGATTGAGATGCTTCTTCCATAAAAATTGGAAGTAGGTGTAGTATAATCACCAAGCATCCTCCTTGCGCCTCCACCATTATTATTGCGTTCGGCCATGTCTCTTTCTTTTTTGAGATTCTCTGTAAGGTTTTCTCTGGATTGTTGTGTTTTAGCTTCTCTTAGCTTCTTCTTCAGAGTCCTTTCAGGTTCAGGATCTGCTTTAACAAGAATGTCCTTGTCTTTGCTCCTGCTCATATGAAAAAGAAGAGAACAGAAAAGGAAGAGGAATCCTCTATGTCACAGTATAGAGATTCCTTTATGTGAGTAAAAGAAGAAAAGAATAGAAGAATGATGAGAAAAATTCAAACATAGAGGATAAGAGAGAGTTTGAATTTTTAGATGAAAAGAGGAGTGTTAGTAATTAAATAAATAAATAGAAGAAGATGAGAGAGAGAATTTTGAAAATTATTTTTGAAAAATAGTTAGTGATTTTCGAAAATTGAGAGAAGAAGTACAATTAAAATTAAAATTTGAAACAATTAGTTAATTAAAAGAATTTTGAAAAAGAGTGAGGAATTTTTGAATATTAAAAAGAAAAAAGTGGTTAGGTGGTTTTGAAAAAGATAAGAAACAACAAAAAGTCAATTAGTTAGTTGAAAAAGATTTGAAAATCAATTTTGAAAAGATAAGAAGTTAGAAAAGATTTTGAAATCAATTTTGAAACAGATATGATTGAAAAAGATATTTTGAAAAAGTTTTGATTTTTAAAATTAAAATTGATTACTTGACTAACAAGAAACTAAAGGATATGATTCTAGAATTTAAAGATTGAACCTTTCTTAACAAGAAAGTAACAAACTTCAAATTTTTGAATCAATCACATCAATTGTTAGTAAAGTTTTTGGAAATCATGAAATAAAGATAAGAAAAAGATTTTAAAAATCAATTTTAAAAAATTTTCGAAAAAGATTTGATTTGATTTTTGAAAAAGTTCTGAAAAGATAATGAAAAAAGATTTGATTTTTGAAAAAGTTTTGAAAAGATAGGATTTTTAAAATTGAAATCTTGACTTGACTAACAAGAAACAACTTATTTTAAAAAAATTTTACTAAGTCAACCCAAAGATTTCAAAATTTATGAGAAAAATAAGGGAAATATATTTTTTGATTTTTTTGAATTTTTAATGATGAGAGAGAAAAACATAAATATGACCCAAAACATGAAAATTTTGGATCAAAACCGATGATGCATGCAAGAATGCTATGAATGTAAAGATGAACACCAAGAACACTTTGAAGATCATGATGAACATCAAGATTTATTTTTGAAAAATTTTCAAGAAAAGAAACACATGCAAGACACCAAACTTAGAAATTTTTCATGTTTAGACACTATGAATGCAAAGATGCATATGAAAAACAACAAAAGACACAAAACAAGAAAATATGAAGATCAAACAAAAAGACTTATCAAGAACAACTTGTAGATCATGAAGAATGCAATGCATAAATTTTTTTTTTGAAAAATACAAGAATTTTAAAAACATGCAATTGACACCAAACTTAGAAATTGACACTAGACTCAAACAAGAAACACAAAATATTTTTTATTTTTATGATTTTATAATTTTTTTTTTGGATTTTTCGAAAATTTCTTTTTGGAAAAACGAAAGCAAATAAAAATTTTTTTTGAAAGATTTTGTAAAACTTTTTGAAAAGAAAATTACCTAATCTAAGCAACAACATGAACTGTCAGTTGTCCAAACTCGACCAATCCCCAGCAACGGCGCCAAAAACTTAGTGTTATTGCCGGAATCTTAAATAATCGCTGGCTTCAAACTTGAACAATCCCCGGCAACGGCGCCAAAAACTTGGTGCATGCACGAAATTGTGATCATCAACAATGGCGCCAAAGACTTGGAGCTCTCAAACATGAATCACACTTTGTCACAACTTCGCACAACTAACCAGCAAGTGCACTGGGTCGTCCAAGTAATACCTTACGTGAGTAAGGGTCGATCCCACGGAGACTGTTGGTCTGAAGCAAGCTATGGTCATCTTGTAAATCTCAGTTAGGTGGATTAAATGGTTATAATGGTTTTCGAAAATATAAAAATAAATAAAGATAGAAATACTTATGTAATTCATTGGTGGGAATTTCAAATCAGTGTATGGAGATGCTGTATTCCTTCTAAATCTCTGCTTTCCTACTACTTTCATCCAATCATTCTTACTCCCATCCATGGCAAGCTGTATGTTCGGGTTTCACCGGTGTCAATGGCTACCTTCCGTCCTCTCAGTGAAAATAGTCCAAATGCTCTGTCACAGCATGGCTAATCATCTGTCGGTTCTTGATCATGTCGGAATAGAATCCAGTGATTCTTTTGCGTCTGTCACTATGTCCAACACTCGCGAGTTTGAACCTCGTCACAGTCACCCCATCTCAGATCCTACTCGAAATACCACAGACAAGGTTTAGACTTTCCGGATCTTAGGAATGGCTGCCAATAATTCTAGCTTATACCACGAAGATTATGATTAAGGAATCTAAGAGATACACGCTTGATCTAAGGTAGAACGGAAGTGGTTGTCAGGCACGCGTTTATAGGTGAGAATGATGATGAGTGTCACGGATCATCACATTCATCATGTTGAAGTGCAGCAAATATCTTAGAATAAGAATAAGCTGAACTAAATAGAAGAATAATAGTAATTGCATTAATACTCGAGGAACAGTAGAGCTCCACATCTTATTCTATGGTGCCTAGAAACTCCACCGTTGAAAATATATAAGAACAAGGTCTAGGCATGGCCGAATGGCCAGCCCCCAAAACGTGATCAAAGGATCAAAAGATAATCCCAAGAAAAGACGCTAGTATAATAGTAAAAAGTTCTATTTATACTAAACTAGCTACTAGGGTTTACAGAAAAAGTCTAAGTGCAGAAATCCACTTCCAGGGCCCACTTTGGTGTGTGCTTGTGCTGAGCTTGAGCTTTACACGTACAGAGGCTTTTCTTGGGGTTAAACGCCAAGTTGTAATGTGTTTTTGGCGTTTAACTCTGGTTTGTGATGTGTTTCTGGTGTTTTACTCCAGAATGCAGCATGGAGCTGGCGTTAAACGCCAGTTTGCATCATCTAAACTCAAATAAAGTGTGGACTATTAAATTTTTCTGGAATGCCCTGGATGTCTACTTTCCAACGCAATTGAGAGCATGCCATTTGAAGTTCTCTAGCTCCAGAAAATCCATTGCGAGTGCAGGGAGGTCAGAATCCAACAGCATCAGCAGTCCTTTGTCAGCCTCCTATAAGATTTTTGCTCAAGTCCCTCAATTTCAGCCAAAAAATACCTGAAATCACAGAAAAACACACAAACTCATATTAAAGTCCAGAAATGTGAATTTTGCATAAAAACTAATAAAAACATCCCTAAAAGTAGCTAGATCCTACTAAAAACTACCTAAAAACAATGCCAAAAAGCGTATAAATTATCCGCTCATCAAGCAGCTGCATGGAGATGTGCATCAAATGAAGGGAGATTTGCACCAATTGAGGGAAGATGTCAACCAATTCCAGGATAGCCAAAGAAAGTAATGGGACCAAATGAATGAGAATATACAAAACCTCCAAGGAAGCTTTGAGCAAGCAAGGAAGGAGCAGCAATAACAGTTCAACTGGGGAGAGGTGCGAAGTGCACTCGACAAAGTAATGGAGCAGAACAAATGGTAGCAAAGGAACCTTGCTGAGTTCAGGCATCTTTATGATGCCCGAACTGTTTTAAGGAGGCAATATGATATCAACACACAAGCGAAGCTGAATCACTTGTGTAACGCTGTGGCTGCTCTTAACCCCGGATACCCAACATTCTTGCAAGGACTGGAGGAGTTGAGTGCTAGACAAGAGGAAATCCTGGCTAAACACAAGGAGGATGAAAGAAAATACATGCAAAGGCTTGGATTCTGGAAGCCCAAGGACAAGAAAGCTCAAGAAGGATCCTCCAAAAAGGATGAAGATGACTCCTCCCCTTCAAAGAAGAAAGACAAAGGCAAAGGACCAATGAACTGAAGTTGAAGCTGCACAAGGTTGTTAAGTCCCATGGTTGACATTTTCCAAATTCTAAAATTTGCTTAAGCTTTTCTCTCTGCTTTACTTTATGATTGAGAATAAATAGTAAGGATAGTTTATTTTTCATGTTTAGTTTTTATACTTGAAGTCTTTTGTGAGTCCTTTGAATTACAAAAAAGAAAACGCAATGTTATTTCTAGTCTTTTCAACATCAATAAAGTATAGTTTGTCTCCATAAGAGTTGTTGTGAGTTGTGCAAAAATAAGAGTAAATGAGACTAAGACCAAGAGAGATCATTCAACAGCTAAGAAAGAAAAGACTAAATGTGGAACCCTGAATGAACAAGAGAAAATGAGTCATGAAAGGTGACTAGTCTTAGAAGGTATGACAAGTAAAGGTTGAGGGGTGTTCCTTGAATATCTATAGACCCAAGAAGTAGTAAGAAATAAAGACCCAAGGCTCTGAGCATCAACTACTGGGATGAAAAGAAAACATAAAAAAAAGCTCAAAAGAGTTGAAAACCCTAGTAGATTCTTGTGGTGAAGATGTGTCAAGAAGAGACCTAGGCAAGTAGATTCTCAGTGGTGTTTCAACACCTAGTACCCTAAAGCCAACTGGTTTGGGAGTGCTAATTGAAATCCTAACTAAAGGGTTGTCTTGAGACAAAACACTTAGAGTCATGGTCAATAAAAAAAATCAAAAAGAGAATGAGAAACTCTTGCTAATTCAAGGTGACAATCACTAAAGAGGACCCTTGAAGCATACACTTGAAAGAACCCTCAAGGATCTAGGGACCCTTTGTGACATTAAAATATTCATGCATGAGTTAAACACTAAGTCCTATTCTTAGTCATGTTTACATCATTTCAAAGCCAAGGTCTCAATTCATAAAAAGACCACTCACAATGATTTGCTTGGGACAAGCAAAGCTTAAGTTTGGTGTTGTGATGACTTGCATCATCTACCTTTTTTTCTTGCATAAAAAGGACCATAGAAGAGGCATAATCTCATTTGATCATTGCAATACATGCCTTATTGATGAATATCATAGTACATTGCTTTGAAATGAGTTTGTGCTGAATTTCAGGAGAAAAAGACATCAAAAATGGGAAGGAAACAACAAAACAAGTGGGGCGTGTGAAGCAGGCGTGCCGCTTGAAATAAATGCCACAAAATTTCATTGGCATGGCATGCCAGAAGCTGGGCGTGGCACGCTAGTACAACTTTCCAGAGAGCAATAATAAAGACCATTGAAGGGGCGTGGCATGCCAGAGGCTGGGCGTGGCACGCCAATTCATCATTTAGAAGAGTTCATCACTAGGGCATGCCACTTTGTTTCGAAGGCGTGGCACGCCAGCTCCAGAATTCACTTGGGCGTGCCACTTGAGGATCAAGGCGTGGCACGCCAAGTCTAAGAGACCCACAATTGAATGGGCATGCCACTTGAGCAACATGGCGTGGCACTCGGGTACAAGAATCCAGAGAGGAGGTTGAAGGCTAAATGAGGTCTGGGCGTGCCACTTGGTGTCGAAGGCGTGGCATGCCAGCCCAATAATTCCACTAAGGCGTGCCACTTGAACAACACAGGCGTGACACGCCAATGCACAAAGAAGACCCAAACCAAAGCTGGGCGTGCCACTTGGAGTCGAAGGCATGGCACGCCAGCTCACATATCTCACTTGGGCGTGCCACTTGTATGACCAGGCATGGCACGCCAACACTCAAGGAGGCCAAGCAAAAGCTGGGCGTGCCACTTGGTATCGAAGGCATGGCACGCCAGAAAAGGAATCTCACTTTGGCGTGCCACTTGAACGTTCATGGCGTATCACACTGGTAGTGTTTTCCAGAGAAGGAGATAAGAAGCCAACGAACTGGGCGTGCCACTTCAACGATGAGGCGTGGCACTCCAGCAAAGGGATGAGGAATTTAGAGGGGCGTGGCATGCCAGACCCTGGGCGTGCTACACTGGTACAAGTTTCCCGAAAGCATGAAGATGAGGAAATGGCCTGGGTGTGCCACTTTGTATCGAAGGCGTGGCATGCCAGGCTACTTGATGTTATTAAAATGGCCTGGGCGTGCCACTTTGGCTCGAAGGCGTGGCACGCCAGGGACATAATGAAGGAAGGCGTGCCACTTGGATGATGAGGCGTGGCATGCCAAGCCAAAATCAAAGGAAGCATGACACGCCAGCGAAGTGCCAGTCACACGCCAGTTGGAAGATTAGGTTTGTTGAGTTTCTTTTCCCTCCAAATTGTAATTTTCTTTTCACATTTGTATTTTCCTTTATTTTTCTAGACCTAGGAGTAGTATAAATATCCCTTGAAAGTATTAAAAAAGGGATCAGAGTAGTAGTATTGGGGATAGTTCTAGTTGGGTTTAGTTTTCACTTTTTACACTTTTTCTCTTCCATCTCTTGTACTTTCTCTCTGAGCTATGAGTAGCTAAATTCCCTCTTATTGAGAGAGGGAGCTTTGTTGTACTTGATAGGTTAACGATAGTGAATTTCTTCTTCTCTTCATCTTCTCTTTGATTTGCTAGAAGGAATTTCATTTTTCATGCTTAGTGTTCAATCATCTTGGAAAAGAGATTGAATGCAAAATGGGTTTCATGGGAACTTTGGAAAAGGAAACATGAAACCATGCTAGAAATTCCTTCTCATACTTGAGTAGGATCTGGGTTTTGGTGTTTGAATATGGTGACATATAATCTTCCCTCTACTTGGACTTATGATGATGTGTGGTATAATCAGGGACCAAGCATATCTCTCTTTATGAGCAATTAGACCAAGGAATTGGCTATTGATCAAGATCTGAGAGATTGAGTCACCAAGGGATTGGGGCTCAATCAATCATGATTGCCAAGAGGTCAATGAGTTGCATGATTGAAGAGGATATAAGCTGGATTTAATCCAAAGAGACAATATCTCTTGATCTCAATGAATTCCCCATATTCTTATCTCTCCCATTCTTTTATAGCTTTCATTTACATTCTGCAAATCCCCATTCCCTGTTTACATTCTTGCCATTTCTATTTCCGCACTCTATTGCCTTTCTTTATTCATTTGGCATTTATGTTTCTGCCATTTATTATTCTGCAATCACAACTTATTCTGTTTAGCTTGACTAATTCACCAATTGATTAAAAATTGCTCAAATATACCAATCTCTATGGATACGATCCCACTCCACTGTGGGTTATTACTTGACGATAATTTTGGTGCACTTGCCAAAGAGCGGATTCACCATTTTTACTGGGGGGAGTGAATTCAAACACATCACTACCCATAATCCTCACTTTTTCACACACTCATGCATTCTCTTTTCAATTCACATCCTATATGCATTGATATTATTGAACTCTACTTTGGGGCGTTTTGTCCCCTTTTTATTGCTTTTCTTTTTCTTTCTTTTCTATATATTTTTTTCTTTTTTTCCTTTATCATTTTTTTCCAAACTAAAATATATACAAGAGCATCAATGCATATGGTTTAAACATTTAATGCATGAGTATGTATCAAATTCTCA
This sequence comes from Arachis hypogaea, assembly GCF_003086295.3. NCBI lineage: Eukaryota > Viridiplantae > Streptophyta > Magnoliopsida > Fabales > Fabaceae > Arachis > Arachis hypogaea. The sequence continues at coordinate 71,199,074 of NC_092040.1, read as the reverse complement.
ACATTTTCAATAAAAATACAAAAAAAACTCCTTTATCCCAACCAATGTTCCCAACTCTCCCAAACTTAAATGATAAGCACTCTCACTAGCCTAAGCTAATAAAAAATCCAAACAAGGGACATTTATTATTTTTTTCTTTAGGCTTGTAATGTGCTAAAATTAAGAACAATTGGATTGAGCATAGGCTTAAAATTGGCTAACAATAGAAGACAAAAGGTAGGCTATTTGGGTAAGTGAGCTAATTGAAACAATGGCCTCAATTATATAAATGCATGTATTCACAAAATAATGGACATATAGAATCAAACAAATCAAAGATTACAATCATAGAAAGAGAATAATCACACACAAGAATGAAAATAGTGATAATATGATGTAACCACACAATTAGGCTCGAATCTCATATGCTTGTGTTCTTAGCTCAAAACATGATCCACAATATATAGTTCAAGCAAGTTCTAAATTTTTTTTTTCAATCAATTGGGGTGCCCTATATATAAATTCCTTGGAAAATTTCATTGTTTTGACTAAGCTTATTATATGTATATCCTAAATGCAGTGTTTTGATTAAGAAAGGTGAAAATTCCTTAGATTGGTTCCCTTTTTCAATCAAACCAAATTCTCATATACAAAAGGGTAAACTAAGCTCAATAATCCAAATTTTTTCCATTCACAACTAATAAACTAAAATAACTATATATATATATATATATATATATATATATATATATATATATATATATATATATATATATATATATATACTATCAACTAAAAGTGCAAATCCAACTAAGAATCTAGAGTATATACAAACCAAAGTGCAAAATGCAACGAGCTAAAACAAAAGTATTCAAAATAACTGATATATAAAATCATCCAAAAGTGCAATAAAATAAAGTGCAAATACTACAAATAAGACAAAATAAGGGAAGAATGTCTGAAATGGTCACCAAAATAGAAATCCCACCGACGACAGTGACCTCCCCACACTTAGAAGAAAGCATCGTCCTCGATGCTACAATTGAGACTGGGTGAGAGGGTCAACGTCTGCATCTGGCTGCGGCTGTGGCTCCTACTGTGGCTGTGGCTGTGGAGGTTCCAGCTGCAGCTGCAGAGGAGGACGGCCCAGCTGCCGCTGCTATGGAAGCCGGTCTCGACGCGGGGCAGTTGGTCTGTCACTCACCCAAGTCCCCCACGGAATGACCTTCTCCTTTTCGTGGACTGCTGGTGGTGACTCATCATCTGGAAGCCATGGAACTCCAGCCCGGTGAGCCTGCTCTATAACCAAACTAGGAAAAGGGAGGGTGCCCCTGATATGGGCTCGCCACATTAATTTTCTGATAAGTCGGGGGAAGTACAGCTCCTTCCCTTCAATGATGCACCCAATCAGGACTAGCAAGTCAACCGGAATCTCCGTGAAGTGAATGCTAGGCATGACGTAATGAGCAAGTATCTGCTACCATACCCTAGCCTCCTTCGTCAAATAATCAAACCTCATCCCCTTGGGTTTCACTTTAGAGGCATCCATCTCCCAAGGGGCGTCCGGCTGCGCAACCACAGTACGCAATGCATTATAGCCAAATGTCATACTATGCATTTCCTCCTCAGCCCTCTGAAAAGCATCCTTGTCACTGACTTTGGGCTGACAGTAGAGGATCTCCTCAATATCTGCCTCCGTGACCATAATCTGTCCGCTTCTAAGGTGAACCATGTCAAGGGTTGCTCTGAAACTCACGGACCCAAGACTCGTTCACTCGTTCTAGCTCTCTATCTAAGAAAGACCAGCCCTTCTCCTCAATCTGGGGCTCAATAAACCACCTCAAATTGGAGGGGATAGCTAGCTTTTTCTCCAGGTTGAGCTTTCGTCCCAGATAGCATGGAAATCAGAGCTCGCAATACAGATTGGCGAACCACTCTGAGTTGGTAGGAGGCAGGAGTTGATCTGCCTTCTCCTTATCAGAGAGACGCATCTCAGAATAACCGGAGGTCACTGGTTTAGTAGATGACTGAGACCTCTTCCTTTTTCTAGAGGTGGCCTTGGCATTTCCCTTCCCTCTGTCAGATATCCTGAAAAATAGAAATTACAGGATACAGCTGATGAGCGGATATTTTATACGCTTTTTGGGGGTAATTTCATATAGATTTTAGCATGTTTTAATTAGTTTTTAATAGGATTTTATTAGTTTTTAAGGAAAAATCATATTTCTGGACTTTACTATGAGTTTGTGTGTTTTTTTGTGATTTCAGGTATTTTCTGTCTGAAATTGAGGGAGCTAAGCAAAAATTTAATTTAGGCTGAAAAAGGACTGCTAATGTTGTTGGATTCTGACCTCCATGCACTCGGAATGGATTTTTTGGAGCTACAGGGGTCCAATTGGCACGTTCTCAATTGGGTTGGAAAGTAGACATCCAGGGCTTTCCAGAAATATATAATAGTCTATACTTTGCGTGAAGATAGATGACGTAAACTGGCGTTCAACACCAGTTCTATGTTGCAGTCTGGCGTCCAGCGCCAGAAACAGGTTACAAGTTGGAGTTCAACGCCAGAAACACGTTACAACCTGGCGTTCAACTCAAGAAACAGCCCAGGCATGTGAGAAGCTTAAGTCTTAGCCCCAGCACACACCAAGTGGGCCCCATAAGTGAATTTCTGCACCAATTATCTTAGTTTACTCATTTTCTGTAAACCTAGGTTACTAGTTTAGTATTTAAACAACTTTTAGAGACTTATTTTGTATCTCATGACATTTTTAGATCTGAATTTTATACTCTTTGATGGCATGAGTCTCTAAACTCCATTGTTGGGGGTGAGGAGCTCTGCAACGTCTTGATGAATTAATGCAATTATTTCTGTTTTTCCATTCAAACATGCGTGTTCCTATCTAAGATGTTCATTTGCGCTTAACTATGGAGAAGGTGGTGATTCGTGACACTCATCACCTTCCTCAATCCATGAATGTGTGTTTGACAACCACTTCCATTCTACATCAGATTGAATGAGTATCTCTTAGATTCCTTAATCAGAATCTTCGTGGTATAAGCTAGAATTGATGGCGGCATTCATGAGAATTCGGAAAGTCTAAACCTTGTCTGTGGTATTCCGAGTAGGATTCTGGGATTGGACGACTGTGACGAGCTTCAAACTCGCGAGTGTTGAGCGTGATGACAAATGCAAAAGAATCAATAGATTCTATTCCGACATGATCGAGAACCAACAGCTGATTAGCCGTGCTGTGACAGAGCATTCGGACTATTTTCACTGAGAGGATGAGAAATAGCCATTGACAACGACGACACCCTACATAGAGCTTGCCATGGAAGGAACTTTGCACTTTTGCATGAGAGGAATATTATGTTACAGGAATTCAGAAGACAAAGCATCTCCAAAACTCCAACATATTCTCCATTATTGCACAACAAGTAATTATTTCACGCTCTTTTAATTTTTAGTAATTCAAACTGATAATTATAATTGATCTCCTGACTAAGAATAATAAAAATAAACATAGCTTGCTTCAAACCAACAATCTCTGTGGGATTCGACCCTTACTCACGTAAGGTATTACTTGGACGACCCAGTGCACTTGCTGGTTAGTTGTGTAGATTGCAAAAGTGTGATTGCAATTTCGTGCACCAAGTTTTTGGCGCCGTTGCCGGGGATTGTTTGAGTTTGAACAACTAAAGGTTTATTTTGTTGCTTAGATTAAGAATATAGTATTGATGCTATAGAGTCATTAAATTTGAATCCTTTAATTTCTCTTCAAAAATTTTTCAAAAATATTACTTGTCCTTATTAATTTTTAATTTTTCATGAGTTAGTGTCTTGTTTTAAGTTTGGTGTCAATTGCATATTTTATATTTTCCTTTTAAATTTTCGAATTTGTGTTCTTTGATCTTTAAGTTGTTCTTATTTATTTTTCTTGTTTGATTTTTAGTTTTTCTTGTTCTGTGTCTTTTCTTGTTTTTCTTGTGCTTTTCCAAAGCATTAGTCTTCAAAAAGGAATTTATTTTTAGTTAGTAAAAATACCTCTTCAAAACAAGTGTTACCTTTACTGCCCATTTGGCTAGAGCGTTGGTCTATGTTCTTGGTAATTGGGTATCTTCTTTTTAAAATCTTTTTCAAAAATAATTTTTCTTTGATTGAATATTTTGCCAAACTTTAAGTTTGGTGTTTTATTGTTAATCTTTTTATAATTTTCAAAAATTTTTTTGATGTTTTCTAAAAATTTTAAGTTTGGTGTTCTTTCTTTTGTTCTTATTGTTCTTGTGAATCTTCAAAGTGTTCTTGAGTCTTCTTTGTGTTTTGATCTTAAAATTTTTAAGTTTGGTGTTCCTTGGTATTTTCCTTCCAATATTTTCAAAAACAAGGAGCATTAGATCTAAAAATTTTAAGTCTTGTGTCTTTTGTGTGTTTTTCTCTTTCATCATAAAATTTGAAATTCAAAAAAAATATCTTTTCTAACTATTTTTAAGCCATATTTTCGATTTTTTTTCTTTATAAAAATTCAAATTTCAATTTCAAAATTTTTTAAATCTTATCCTTTTAAGATTTAAAAAAATTAAATTTAATTATATCTTTTTCAAAAATATCCTAACCACTTTCTCTCTTCTCACTTTTTCGAAAATCTTCATAAAATATTTTTAAATTCTTTTTATTTTATTTTTATTTTATTATTAATTTTATTGTCGTTTTTATTTTATTTATTATTATTATTTTGAAACTTTTTTTATATATAATAAAATAAATAAAATAAATCCACATCATCTCCCTTTTTCCATCATGGACTTAAGTGGAAATGAACAGTTCAGAAGGACTCTGGGGTCATATGCTAATCCCACTACTGCTTCATATGGGAGTAGTATCTATATACACTCCAACGGAGTTAGTAGTTTTGAGTTGAATCCTCAGCTGATTATCATGGTGCAGCAAAGTTGCTAATATTCCGGTCTTCTACAAGAAGAACCTACAGAGTTTCTGGCACAGTTTTTACAAATTGCTGACACAGTACATGATAAGGAAGTAGATCAGGATGTCTACAGGCTATTACTGTTCCCATTTACTGTAAAAGACCAAGCTAAGAGGTGGTTAAATAACCAACCTAAGGACAGCATAAAGACATGGAAAGAGCTGTCAGAAAAATTTCTGAATCACTATTTTCCTCCAAAACGGATGACACAGCTAAGGCTGAGCATCCAAGGCTTCAAACAAGGAGATAATAAATCTCTTTATGATGCTTGGGAGGGATACAGAGAGATGCTAAGTGGTGGACGAAATTGTGATAAAAGAGTTCCAGGCACTGTTAGAGAAGCTCACAACTCCGTTCAACTTAACCAGCAAGTGTACTGGGTCATCCAAGTAATACCTTACGTGAGTAAGGGTCGATCCCAGAGAGATTGTTGGTATGAAGCAAGCTATGGTCACCTTGTAAATCTCAGTTAGGCAGATTAATTGATTTATGATGATTTCGAAAATTAATAATAAAAAGAAAATAAAATAGGATAGAAATACTTATGTAAATCAATAGTGGGAATTTCAGATAGGCGTATGGAGATACTGTGCTCCTCTCGAATCTCTATTTTCTTATTACATTCATCCAATCCTTCCTACTCCTTTCCATGGCAAGCTGTATGTAGGGCATCACCATCATCAATGGCTACTTTCAATCCTCTCGGGAAAATGGTCCTATGCGCTGTCACTGCACGGCTAATCGTCTGGAGGCATCACCCTTGTTGATAGCTACATCCCATCCTCTCAGTGAAAATGGCCCAAATGCTCTGTCACAGCACGGCTAATCATCTGTCGGTTCTCAATTAGGTTGGAGTAGAATCCATTGATTCTTTTGCGTTTGTCATCACGCCCAGCCTTCAGGAGTTTGAAGCTCGTCACAGTCATTCAATACCGGAATACCACGGACAAGGTTAGACTTTCCGGATTCCCAGGATCCTACTCGGAATACCACAAACAAGGTTAGACTTTTCGGATCCCCATGAATGCCGCCATCTATCTAGCTTATACCACGAAGTTTCTGTTGGGGAATCTAAGAGATATGCGCCCGGCCTAGAGTAGAACGGAAGTGGTTGTCAATCACGCGCGTTCATAGGTGAGAATGATGATGAGTGTCACGGATCATCACATTCATCAAAGTGTTCTGCAACGTATATCTTGGAATAAGAATAAAAGATAATTGAATAGAAAGTAATAGTAATTGTATTGAAACTTGAGGTACAGCAGAGCTCCACACCCTTAATCTATGGTGTGCAGAAACTCCACCGTTGAAAATACATAAGTGAAAGGTTCAGGCATGGCCGAATGGCCAGCCCCCATGGCCTAAGGACTATGCGCCCCTAGATGTTCCTTAGATCTAAAGTGATCAAAAGATCGAATGATCAAAGACTAGAACAGTCAAAGATTAAACTATCAAAAGATGTCTAATACAATAGTAACTTATCTTATTTATACTAGACTAGCTACTAGGGTTTACATGAGTAAGTAATTGATGCATAAATCCACTTCTGAGGCCCACTTGGTGTATGTTTGGATTGAGCTTGATCTATCCACGAGCTGAGGCTTTTATTGGAGTTGAACTCCAAGTTATAGCGTATTTTGGGCGTTCAACTCCGGATCATGACGTGTTTCTGGCGTTTAACTCCAGACAGCAGCATGTACTTGGCGTTCAACGCCAAGTTACGTTGTCAATTTCTGAATAAAGTATGGACTATTATATATTGCTGGAAAGCTCTGGATGTCTACTTTCTAACGCCGTTAAGAGCGCGCCAACTAAAGTTCTGTAGCTCCATAAAATCCATTTCGAGTGCAGGGAGGTCAGATTCCAACAGCATCAGCAGTTCTTTTGTCAGCCTTTTTTAGAGTTTTGCTCAAGTCCCTCAAGTTCAGCCAGAAATTACCTGAAATCACAGAAAAACACAAAAACTCATAGTAAAGTCCAGAAATGTGAATTTAACATAAAACCTAATGAAAACATCCCTAAAAGTAGCTTGAACTTACTAAAAACTACCTAAAAACAATGCCAAAAAGCGTATAAATTATCCGCTCATCACAACACCAAACTTAGATTGTTGCTTGTCCCCAAGCAACTGAAAATCAATTAGGATAAAAAGAAGAGAATATACTATAAATTTCAAAATATCAATGAATATTAATTCTAATTAGATGAGCGGGACTTGTAGCTTTTTGCTTCTGAACAGTTTTGGCATCTCACTTTTTCCTTTGAAGTTTAGAATGATTGGCTTCTCTAGGAACTTAGAATTTCAGATAGTGTTATTGACTTTCCTAATTAAGCATGTTGATTCTTGAACACAGCTACTTATGAGTCTTGGCCGTGGCCCTAAGCATTTTGTTTTCCAGTATTAGCACCGGACACACAAATGCCACAGACACATAACTGGGTGAACCTTTTCAGATTGTGACTCAGCTTTGCTAGAGTCCCCAGTTAGAGGTGTCCAGAGCTCTTAAGCACACTCTTTTTGCTTTAGATCACGACTTTAACCACTCAGTCTCAAGCTTTTCACTTGGACCTTCATGACACAAGCACATGGTTAGGGACAGCTTGATTTAGCCGCTTAGGCCTGGATTTTATTTCCTTGGGCCATCCTATCCATTGATGCTCAAAGCCTTGGATCCTTTTTACCCTTGCCTTTTGGTTTTAAGGGCTATTGGCTTTTTCTGCTTGCTTTTTCCTTTTCTTTCCTTTTTTTTTCCGCAAGCTTCTTCTTTTTCACTGCTTTTTCTTGCTTCAAGAATCAATTTCATGATTTTTCAGATCATCAATAACATTTCTCTTTGTTTATCATTCTTTCAAGAGCCAACAATTTTAACATTCATAAACAACAAGATCAGCAATATGCACTGTTCAAGCATTCTTTCAGAAAACAAAAAGTATTGTCACCACATCAATATAATTAAATTAAATTCAAGGATAATTTCGAAATCCATGTACTTCTTGTTCTTTGGAGTTAAAGCATATTTCATTTAAGAGAGGTGAAGGATTAATGGATTTTATTCATAGCTTTAGGACATGGTTACTACATACTAATGATCATGAAGTAGAGACACAAAACATAGATAAACTCAACATAAAAACCGAAAAGCAGAAAGAAATAAGAACAAGGAATGAATCCACCTTAGTGGCGTCTTCTTCTTGAAGGACCAACAATGTCCTTAAGCTCTTCTATGTCCCTTCCTTGCCTTTGTTGCTCCTCCCTCACTGCTCTTTGATCTTCTCTTATTTCATGGAGAATGATGGAGTGCTCATGATGTTCCACCCTTAATTGTTCCACATTGTGGCTCAAATCTTCTAAGGAAGTGTTGAGTTGTTCCCAATAGTTGTTGGGAGGAAAGTGCATCCCTTGAGGCATCTCAGGGATTTCTTGATGATGAGCTTCCTCATGCATCTCTTGAGAACCGTGAAGGGTCTCTCTTGCTTGCTCCATCCTCTTCTTGGTGATGGGCTTATCCTCTTCAATGGAGATGTCTCCTTCTATGATAACTCCAGCTGAGTAACATAGATGGCAAATAAGGTGAGGAAAAGCTAGCCTTGCCATGGTGGAGGGCTTGCCGGCTATTTTGTAGATTTCATTGGAGATGACCTCATGAACTTCTACTTCCTTTCCAATCATGATGCTATGAATCATGATGGCCTGATCCACAGTAACATCAGATCGGTTGCTAGTGGGAATGATGGAGCGTTGAATGAACTCCAACCATCCTCTAGCCACAGGCTTGAGGTCTAGTCTTCTTAGTTGAACTGGCTTGCCTTTGGAGTCTCTCTTCCATTGAGCTCCTTCCACACATATGTCCGTAAGGACTTGGTCCATCCTTTGATTAAAGTTGACCCTTCTAGTGTAGGGGCGTTCATCTTCTTGCATCATGGGCAAGTGGAATGCCAACCTCACATTTTCCGGACTAAAATCTAAGTATTTCCCCCGAACAATTGTGAGATAATTCTTTGGACTCAGGTTCATACTTTGATCATGGTTCCTAGTGATCCATGCATTGGCATAGAACTCTTGAACCATTAAGATTCCGACTTGTTGCATGGGGTTGGTTAGGACTTCCCAACCTCTTCTTCGAATTTCATGTCGGATCTCCGGGTACTCATTTTTCTTGAGCTTGAAAGGGACTGGTGCACGAAATTGCAATCACACTTTTGCAACTCCGCGCAACTAACCAGCAAGTGTACTGGGTCGTCCAAGTAATACCTTGCGTGAGCAAGGGTCGATCCCACAGAGATTGTCGGCTTGAAGCAAGCTATGGTTATCTTGTAAATCTTAGTCAGGATATCAGAAATTATCAGGATTGATTGTGAAAAGCAAAAGAACATGAAATGATTACTTGTTTTGCAGTAATGGAGAATAGGTTGAGGTTTGGAGATGCTCCATCTTCTGAATCTCTGCTTTCCTACTGTCTTCTTCTTCAAACACGCAAGTCTCCTTCCATGGCAAGCTGTATGTAGGGTTTCACCGTTGTCAATGGCTACCTCCCATCCTCTCAGTGAAAGCGATTGCATATGCTCTGTCACAGCATAGCGGAATTCATCTGTCGGTTCTCAATCAGGCCGGAATAGAATCCAGTGATTCTTTTGCGTCTGTCACTAACGCCCCGCCTTCAGGAGTTTGAAGCACGTCACAGTCATTCAGTCATTGAATCCTACTCAGAATACCACAGACAAGGTTTAGACCTTCCGGATTCTCTTGAATGCCGCCATCAGTCTAGCTTATACCACGAAGATTCCGATTAAAGAATCCAAGAGATAACTACTTAATCTAAGGTAGAACGGAGGTGGTTGTCAGTCACACGTTCATAGTTGAGAATGATGATGATTGTCACAGATCATCACATTCATCCGGATTAAGAACAAGTATTATCTTAGAATGGAAGCAAGCATGATTGAATGAGAAACAGTAGTAATTGCATTAATCCATCAAGACACAGCAGAGCTCCTCACCCCCAACCATGGGGTTTAGAGACTCATGCTGTGGAAGAAAACGTGTAAAAATGTCATAAGGTCATCAAAAGGTCCTGATACAATGTCAAAAGATCCTATTAATAGTAAACTAGTAACCTAGGGTGTATAGAAATGAGTAAATGACGTAAAAATCCACTTCTGGGTCCACTTGGTGTGTGCTTGGGCTGAGCAATGAAGCAATTTCGTGTAGAGACCTTTTCTGGAGTTAAACGCCAGCTTTCATGCCAGTTTGGGCGTTTAACTCCAAGTTTTATGCCAGTTCCGGCGTTTAACGCTGGAATTTCTGAGGGTGACTTTGAGCGCCGGTTTGGGCCATCAAATCTTGGGCAAAGTATGGACTATCATATATTGCTGGAAAGCCCAGGATGTCTACTTTCCAACGCCGTTGAGAGCGCGCCAATTGGGCTTCTGTAGCTCCAGAAAATCCACTTCGAGTGCAGGGAGGTCAGAATCCAACAGCATCTGCAGTCCTTTTTGGTCTCGGAATCAGATTTTTGCTCAGGACCCTAAATTTCAGCCAGAAAATACCTGAAATCACAGAAAAACACACAAACTCATAGTAAAGTCCAGAAAAGTGAATTTTAGCTAAAAACTAATAAAAATATACTAAAATCTAACTAAATCATACTAAAAACATACTGAAAACAATGCCAAAAAGCATACAAATTATCCGCTCATCACAACACCAAACTTAAATTGTTGCTTGTCCCCAAGCAACTGAAAATCAAAATAGGATAAAAAGAAGAGAATATACTATAGACTCCAAAATATCAAGGAAACATAGTTCCAATTAGATGAGCGGGACTAGTAGCTTTTTGCCTCCGAACAGTTTTGGCATCTCACTCTATCCCTTGAGGTTCAGAATGATTGGCATCTATAAGAACTCAGAACTCAGATAGTGTTATTGATTCTCTTAGTGGAGCATAATGATTCTTGAACATAGCTAGTGTATGAGTCTTGGCTGTGGCCCAAAGCACTCTGTCTTCCAGTATTACCACCGGATACATTCATGCCACAGACACATAATTGGGTGAACCTTTTCAGATTGTGACTCAGCTTTGCTAAAGTCCCCAATTAGAGGTGTCCAAGGTTCTTAAGCACACTCTTGTTGCCTTGGATCACAACTTTATTTCTTTCTTTTTCTTTTTCTTTTCTTCTTCTCTTTTCTTTTTTTTTCGAAAATTTTTTTTTTGTATCCAGTGCTTTTTCTTGCTTCAAGAATCAGTCTAATGATTTTTTTAGATCCTCAATAACAGTTCTCTTTTTCCTCCTTCTTTCAAGAGCCAACAATATTTTTAACATTCTCAAAACAACAAATTCAAGAGACATATGCACTGTTCAAGCATTCATTCAGAAAGCAAAAAGTATTGTCACCACATCAAACTAATTCAACTAGTTTCAATGATAAATTTTGAAATCCTGTACTTCTTGTTCTTTTGTGATTAAAGCATTTTTCATTTAAGAGAGGTGATGGATTCATAGGACATTCATATCTTTAAGGCATAAAATTTCAATTTTATTAATTATGAATTAAAATAAGACTAAAAAAAATAGATATAAAATGAAACTAAAAAAAACGAAAAATAAAAACAAAAACATAGGCTCCTAATGATAGAGGTTTTCACAGAGTTAGGACTCAACAACCTTGATTTTGAGAAGTGGATGCTCCCTCAACTTGAGATGAGAGCTTTTGGCGTTTCTTGGAGTTCACGCCCCTTGTCCTTCCATTGACTTCTTGGTGATTGGATGTTCAATAGGTATGAACTCATCTGCTCCCATCTTCACCCCAGCCTCTTTACAGAGCAAGGAGATTAGGCTTGGATAAGCCAATTTGGTTACAGTGGAATTCTTATTTGCAATTGTATAGATCTCACAAGCAATCACATGATGGACCTCCACTTCTTTTCCAAGCATAATGCAATGAATCATCACTGCCCTCTTGATGGTGACCTCAGAACGGTTGCTAGTGGGCAATATGGAACGCCCAATAAAGTCTAGCCACCCTCTTGCAATTGGCTTGAGGTCTCCTCTCTTGAGTTGGTTTGGGACACCCTTTGAATTGGTTATCCACTTAGTCCCAGGGAGGCATATGTCCTCTAGAACTTGATCCAACCCTTTATCTACTCTCACCATCCTCCTATTGAAGGAATCAGGATCATCTTGCAGTTGAGGTAGTTTGAAGATTTCTCTTATTTTGTCCAGATGGAAGTACATAACTTTCCCTCTGACCATGGTTCTGTAGGTATGGTAAGCAGTTCCAGTCATTCTCTGCTTATCTGTTAGCCACAGATTAGAGTAGAATTCCTGAATCATGTTCCTTCCAACCTTTATTTCAGGATTGGTCAGAACTTCCCATCCTCTGTTTCGAATTTGCTCTTGGATCTCCAGATATTCATCTTCTTTCAGATCAAATTTAACTTCCGGGATCACTGACCTCAGACCCATTATTTTGTGATAATGGTCTTCATGTTCTTTGGTTAAGAACTTCTCTTGATTCCAAAGATTCTTTGGATTAGTCTCTTTCTTTCCTCTTGAGTTGGTTTGTTTTCCCTTAGGAGCCATGATCTTGATGAATCTTGGCTTAGTGATCACGGAAAAGCACACCAAACTTAGAGGTTTTGCTTGTCCTCAAGCAAAAAGAGAAGAAAGGAGAGAAGAGAGAGAGAGAGGAAGAGGAAATTCGAATGGTGTGGTGTAATGAGGAAGCCAAACACGAATTTATAAGGTGAGGGGGAGAGTATTTTCGAAAAAAAAGAGAGACTTGAAAGGAGATTTGAGAAGATTGTGAAAAAAATTGAGAAAAGGGTGAGTTTTTGAAGAAGATTTGGGATTAATTTGAAATAGATTTGAAGAATGGTTTTGATTTGTGAAGATTTGAAAGTGAATGATGAAAGGTTGAAGTGCATTTATGTAGAAGAGTATGGGTAAAAAGAGGAAAGTTTGAAAAAATTTGAGTTGAAAACAAAAATGTGGTCCCCCCACCTTTCTGGCGTTAAACGCCCAGAATGGCACCCATTCTGGCGTTTAACGCCCAATTGGCATCCCTTTTGGGCGTTTAACGCCCAGCCAGGTGCCCTGGCTGGCGTTAAACGCCAGAAAGCCTTTATCACTGGGCGTTTTTCAAAACGCCCAGGATGCTGCACACCTGGCGTTAAACACCCAGAATGGTGCCCATTCTGGCGTTTAACGCCCAAAATGGCACCATTCCTGGCGTTAAACGCCCAGAATGGTACCCATTCAGGCGTTTAACGCCCAAAATGCCCCTTACTGGCGTTTTTTTCGCCAGTAAGCTCATTTTCTCTGTTTTTTGAGCTGAATCCTTCTGTAACTCTGTGAATTCCTTCATTTTTGATATTTGCCTCTGTAAGAACTAATCATATAACCTCCTAATGACTGGGTTGCCTCCCAGCAAGCGCTTCTTTACTGTCTTTAGCTGGACTTTCACTGAGAATCACTCAAGCCTTAGTTTTGAGCATTCCTGCTCAAAGTTTCCTTCAAGATAATGCTTGATTCTCTGTCCATTAACAATGAACTTCTTGTCAGAATCAATATCCTGAAGCTCAACATATCCATATGGTGACACTCCTGTAATCACATACGGACCCCTCCAACGGGATTTGAGTTTTCCTGGAAACAGTCTGAGCCTAGAGTTGAAGAGCAGAACTTTTTGTCCTGGCTCAAAGACTCTGGTTGACAACTTCTTGTCATGCCATTTCTTTGCCTTTTCCTTATAAATTTTTGCATTTTCAAAGGCATTGAGTCTGAACTCCTCTAGCTCATTTAGCTGGAGCAATCTTTTTTCACCAGCTAACTGTGCATCCATGTTTAGGAATCTGGTTGCCCAGTAGGCTTTATGTTCCAGTTCCACAGGCAAATGACAGGCCTTCCCATATACCAGTTGGTATGGGGAGGTTCCTATAGGAGTCTTGAATGCTGTTCTGTATGCCCTGATGCAAATGCATATTTGCATTATTAGTTAGTTAGTTTAGTTAGTTTTAGCTTAATTTCACTCATTTTCTCTAAATAAACAAGTCCTTTTATGAGTTTTGTTTCCATGCATGATGATATCAAGGAACATGTTAATTCTAGCCAAATTCATGCAAATGTTTTAAGGAATGCATATATGAATGAGTATGAATGAATCTCATGGAATTGGTGCATGAATTGGTAAGACTTTGAAGCTATTTCCTTTGTTGATGATAGGTGATGAAACAAGGAAGCATGGAAGCAAGAAGGATGCAAGCTGGGCAAGAAGTTGGCGTTGCCAACTTGGAATCCACGTTGCCAACTTGGGATTGGAGTTGCCAACTCCACAACACAAGGCAAGCTTGGCCCTGGAGGCAACCAAGGCAAGAAGTTGGCGTTGCCAACTTAGGATTGGCGTTGCCAACTCCACAACACAAGGCAAGCTTGGCCCTGGAGGCAACCAAGGCAAGAAGTTGGCGTTGCCAACTTAGGATTGGCGTTGCCAACGCCACACACAAGCCACAAGCAAGCAAACTTGGCCCTGGAAGCAAGGTTGGCGTTGCCAACTCTAGAACCAAGTTGCCAACGCCACACACAAGCCATGAGCAAGCAAACTTGGCCCTGGAAGCAAGGTTGGCGTTGCCAACTCTAGAATCAAGTTGCCAACGCCACACACAAGCCACAAGCAAGCAACTTGGCCCTGGAGGAAGCAAAGTTGGCGTTGCCAACTTGAAGCTGGCGTTGCCAACGCCCACACAAGGAACTTGGCCCTGGATTTGGAGCCTCGAGCACGTTGCCAGCCTAGAGATGAGGGGCGTTTTTGAGGACAACGCAGGCTAACAACGCCAAACAATCAAGCTTGGCCCTGGAAGAAAAGGAGCTGGCGTTGCCAACTCAAGATGGGCGTTGCCAATGCCACACAACCAAGCAACAAATGAAGCCATGGAAGAAAAGGAGCTGGCGTTGCCAACTCAAAAATGGCGTTGCCAACGCCACACAAGAAAGTTTGGCCAGGCACCAAATTTTGGTGCCAACCAGGCTGCCAAACGCCCATTGGCGCACCAACCAGGCTGCCAAACGCCCAATGGCGCACCAACCAGCGTTCTAAACGCCCATTGGCGCACCACTCACGTTGCCAACGCTGGATGGGCGTTGCTAACGCCAAAACAAGGCAGCCTGAACATGTCCACGTCAATGGAAGATATCTTGAGCTACAGAGATCCAAATTGAGTACTTCCAGTTGCGTTGGAAAGCTAACATTCAGAGCTTTCCAACCATATATAATAGTCCATGGTGGAGCACAAGATTGGAGCCAAACCAGAGTCATCTTTAGGCCCTAAAAACAAGAACATGAAGTGAAATTCAAGAAAGCTAGAGATTGGCCTAGGGGTGTGGGTCAAGCACGTTGCCAACGTGCCACAAGGGGGGCGTGTTTTGCAACAACGCCAGCCCCAAGTCCTTGCCTTGGGAGAGTGATGCTCGAGCACGTTGCCAACTTGGGGTTGAGGGTGCGTTATTCACAACAACTTGGCAACAACTTGGCAGCTTGACCTTACCTTCTTTGAGGAACCATAACTTGAGCTAGGAAAGTCCAATTGAGGTGATTCCAGTGGCATTAGAAAATAGACATCAAGAGCTTTCCAATGATGTATGATAGTCCATATTGAAGCTGAAGGTTGACACTCAAATTCTGGGCTACATTTAGCATGAAAGTAAGGCCAAGAAGAGGAAAAGCAAGTTGTTGGCAACAACTTGGGCTAGCAACGCCCAAGTCTCATACTTCATGCCCAGGAAATTGTCCTGCACGTTGCCAACGTGCATTTGGCCTGGAGTTAGTGCCAATAACGCCCTCAATGGGCCAGAATTGGTGCCAACTTGCTCCACTTCCCCTATTCCTCACAAAGGCCAGAAACTTCATCAATTGAGCCAAGAATTCAACAAAGAGGAAGCCCATCTTGCTAACCCACTTGAGGATCTTTAGGACTAGTATAAATAGAGATTGAGTTTGGACTTTTTGGGGATTTTTACACTTTTTACAATTTACTTTTTACACTTAGTCATTTTTACACTTTTTAGCACTTGTATTTGAAAACTCTTTTGGTACTTCCGAGAGGAGACCGGAGAGCTACTCTTGGTTCATCTTGGAACTTCTCTTCTTCATTTTCTTAATCTTCAAGCATTTACCTCTTCTTCTTCATCTTTCTTTGCAATTTAGTTTAACTTTGATTGATGGCAATTGTTGTTGAAATTGGAGCTATGATTCACTAAACCCTTTTCATTAGGGGGAGGAGCTCTGTTGGTTGGAATGAATTGGTGAACCCATCTTCTCTTTCTCAATTTTAGTGGTTGATCTAAAGAGGGAACTCTTGTTCTTCAAAGATTCAACCACCATCGAGAGAGGGGTTAATCTATATGAATTATGTGGTGAATTTGATGAATGAGCCACATAATTCAGTTTAGAGTTCATCCTCTCATGATTTCCTCAATCAACATACCTTGGTTAGTATGTGAGATGTAACTCTCCTTGGTTGAGATTTTGGAAATTGTGTGGCTGGATTAAAATTGATCTTCATCTCTTCTCATGAACAATTAGATCACGAGAGTGGCAATTGGCTATGTTGAGAGAGATTGAATCACCAAGAGATTGGGATTCAATCACCCATTTGCCATGGATCTATACCCATGATTGCGAAGGATTTGACTAACATCAATTCATGAAAACTAACATCTCTAATCCCTAATGATCCTCTCTATCATTAACTCTCATTTCTCTTGCTCTAGCTATTTGATTACCCAATTCCCAATCCCGTTCTACATTCTGTCTATTTACTACTCTTGTTATTTACATTCTGTTCATCTACTTCTTGCCATTCACTTTTATGCTCTTTAAATTTCTGCACCCTTTAATTTCTTGCCATTTACCTTTGATGTTATTTAAGTTCCTTGCAATTTAAGTTTCCGTCATTTACTTGCACTCCATTTCTTTATTCTAGTTCTTTACATTCTTTGCCATTTAAATTCTTGCAATTATGTTTAAAAATCAAAATGCTCATGAAATCAAAACTATGTTCGCTTGACTAAACTTACCATTTAACTAAAGTTGCTTAATCTACCAATCCTCGTGGGATCGACCTCACTCTTAGTGAGTCTTACTACTTGATACGACCCGGTATACTTGCCGGTTGTACGTGAAATTCTCATTTTTACGTATCAAGTTTTTGGCGCCGTTGCCGGGGATTGGAAAGATTGACAATGATTAAGTGAAAGGTGGTTTAGATTAAGCATTTTCTTTTGTGTTTTCACTAAGCCCACTAACTGTTTGATACTTTGTTTCACTAACTCCAATTTCACTCTAATTCTAGCGTGTTGCATTTGTGATTTTGGTTCTGTTTGTGTATGTCAGGAGCTAATAGACATAATATTGAGGACGAGAGAACCCGCCGAAGGATAAGGAGAGCCGAAAGAGGAAAGTTCATAGTTGGTGAAGAAGGGTCAGAGGAGTCAGAGGAAGAAGACCAAACCATGGATGATGAGATGCAAAATCCTCCTGGAGGGGTCAACAATAATGGTGGACAAGCTAGAAGGGTGTTATCCTCATACACTATCCCTGATCCAAGACATTGTGGGAGTAGTATTGCTACACCAAATGTTCAGGCCAATAACTTTGAGTTAAAACCTCAGCTCATCACTTTGGTACAGAACAATTGCTCTTATGGAGGGGGACCTCTTGAAGACCCAAATCAACATCTCTCTGTTTTTCTGAGGATATGCAACACAGTGAAGACAAATGGAGTGCATCCAGATGTCTACAAGTTGTTGTTATTTCCGTTCTCTTTGAGGGATAAAGCCACTCAATGGCTAGAATCATTCCCCAAGGAAAGCCTCAATGATTGGAATGAAGTGATGGGCAAGTTTCTAGCAAAGTTCTACCCACCTCAAAAGATCATCAAGTTGAAGACAGAGGTCCAGACTTTTAGGCAAATGGAAGGGGAGTCATTGTATGAAGCCTGGGAGAGGTATAAAGCACTAATGAGAAGATGCCCCCCTGACATGTTTAGCGATTGGGTTAAGCTCCAAAACTTCTATGAAGGCTTAAGCTTTGAAGCAAGGAAGGGACTAGATTACTCATCAGGAGGATCACTCAACATGATGAAAACTGCCGAGGAGGCCCAAGACCTCATTGAGATTGTGGCAAATAACCAATACTATTACTCATCAGAGAGGCAACACAATCCGCCCCCAAAGAAAGGTGTAATGGAGCTTGAAGGTGTTGATGCCATTTTGGCACAAAACAAGTTAATGCACCAACAAATCCAACAACAAATGGAGATGATAACAAAGAGAATGGATGGTTTGCAACTTGCAGCAGTGAACACAACAAATCAACCATTGCTTGAATGGAACCAAGGTGAAGGGACCAATGTTGAACAACCACAAGAACAAGTTCAATACATGCAGAATACTTCAAATTATCATGATGAATTTCATGGAGATACATACAACCCATCTTGGAAAAATCATCCCAATCTTAAGTGGGGTGAAAATCATTGGCAAAAGAATAACAACCACAATCAAAACCGCCACACGAGCAACCAAAATCACCATGCCAACAACACTAACCAATATAGAAAACCACAAAACACATATCAACCACCCCATCATAACTCACAAACCCACCAAAATAACTTCTCTGCACCAACATCCAACACACAGAATTACCACACTAATCCACCCAACAACTTCCAACAACAATCACCCCCTATCGTACCCCCAATTGACCATCATGAGACTAGAATTGCAAGTCTTGAAGCTACCTTGCAAGCACTTGCTCAAACCACTCAAGCCTTAGCTAAGGGACACAAGGAACATGAGGTTATCATGAAGAACATTGAGAGACAAGTGGGACAGCTAGCCAAACAAGCCGAGAGACCAACCAATGTTCTCCCAAGTGATACAATACCCAACCCAAGAGAAGAATGTAAGGCTCTGCAGTTAAGGAGTGGCAAGGTAGTTGGTGAAAGTTCAAATAAAGAAGCAACAAAACCCAAAGAGCAAGACACAGTGGAGAGGCAAGATGAAGAAAAGGCTTCAACAACTAACAAAAGCAAGGAGGTTGTCAAGCCACAAGGCAATCCCCAAGTCAAGGAGGCAACCGTGATGGCAAGGAGGGTATGAATTCACAAAAAGAAAACAAAAATGAAGGAGTGAAAGCTTATGTACCAAGCTTCCATACCCAACTAGGATACACAAAGGAGCAAAAGACCAACAATTCCCAAGGTTCTTAGAGATCTTCAAGAAACTTGAAATCAACATCCCATTGGCAGAGGCTTAGAACAAATGCCATTATATGCAAAGTTTCTTAAGGAATTGATCACCAAGAAGAGAAGTTGGCAAGAAAAAGAAACGTGATTCTCAATCAAGAGTGTAGTGCCATCATTCAACAAGGGTACCTCCAAAACTCAAAGACCCTGGCAGCTTTCTCATACCTTGCACGATTGGGAGCATGGCTGTTGACAAATCACTTTGTGACCGGGAGCAAGCATTAACTTAATGCCCCTTACCATGATGAAGAAAATGATGATTGAAGAGCTCAAACCCACAAGGATGTCACTTCAACTTGCTGACAGATCCATCAAAGTACCAAATGGAGTAGTTGAGAACCTCTTGGTGAAGGTGGGAAACTTCATATTCCCAGCTGATTTTGTGGTCCTAGACATGGATGAAGAGGGAAATAATTCAGTCATTCTTGGTAGACCCTTTTTGGCTACAGCTAGAACAATCATTGATGTGGAAAAGGGAGAGATGATTTTTAGAGTGCATGATGAGCAAATGACCATAAATGTCTTCAAAGCAATGCAACACCCTGTCGAGAAAGAAAGTTGCATGAGGGTTGATGTAGTAGATTCTTTGGTTGAAGAAGTGCTTGACACAAACCATCAAATGAAACAAGAGGAAGTCCATACATCAAGGGACAAGAAGAAAACACATTGGAAGCATCAAAGGAACCAAGTGAAGCTACCAAAGAAGAGGCACCACAACAAGAGTTGAAACCACTACCCCCTCATCTTAAATATGCATTTCTTGGTGAGAAGGATAGCTTCCCAGTGATCATCAACTCCACATTGAATGAAGAGGAAGAAGAAAAGCTCCTTGTGGTTTTGAAGCTCACAAAGAAGCATTGGGTTGGACCATTGATGACTTGAAAGGCATAAGCCTGCTGTATGCATGCACAAGATACTCTTAGAGGAGGGTTCCAAACCGGTGGTACAACCCAAAGAAGATTGAATCCCACAATGAAGGAGGTTGTTCAAAAGGAAGTTCTGAAGTTGTGTAAGGCTGGGATCATCTACCCTATATCTGACAGCCCATGGGTCAGTCCAGTGCAAGTAGTACCAAAAAGGAGGCATGACTGTCATTGTTAATGAAAGAATGAGCTTATTCCAACACGAACAGTGACAGGATGGAGGATGTGCATAGACTATAGGAGGCTGAATGATGTCACACGGAAGGATCACTTCCCTCTACCTTTCATTGATCAGATGCTTGAAAGGTTGGCTGGCCATGCTTATTATTGTTTTCTTGATGGATATTCTGGGTATAACCAGATGTGGTTGACCCCATGGATCAAGAGAAGACTTCCTTCACTTGTCCCTTTGGAGTTTTGCATACAGGAGAATGCCATTTGGACTTTGCAATGCCCCAGCTACCTTTCAAAGGTGCATGCTATCCATCTTCTCAGACATGGTAGAAAAATTCATTGAAGTCTTTATGGATGATTTCTCTGTTTTTGGTGATTCCTTCAATACTTGCTTGCACCATCTTACCTTAGTCTTGAAAAGATGCCAAGAAACAAACTTAGTTTTGAATTGGGAGAAATGCCATTTCATGGTACCCGAAGGCATCGTTCTTGGTCATAAAATTTCAAGAAAAGGTATAGAGGTTGACAAGGCAAAAGTAGAAATTATAGAAAAACTTCCTTTGCCAACTAGTGTGAAAGCCGTTAGGAGTTTCTTGGGGCATGCTGGTTTTATAGGAGATTCATCAAAGATTTTTCAAAAATAGCAAAGCCACTAAGCAATTTGTGGTGGTAGACAATCCTTTTATCTTTGATGATGAATGCAAACATGCTTTTGAAACTCTAAAGGCTAAGCTCACCACAGCACCAATCATCACACCCCCAACTTGGGGACTACCCTTTGAACTCATGTGTGATGCAAGTAACCTTCAATTGGTGTTGTGTTGGGGCAGAGGAAGGAGAAGAGGCTTCATGTTATCTACTATGCAAGTAAGGTATTGAAT